>NC_091985.1:52225380-52235380 GCF_044704955.1 Pristiophorus japonicus | reverse complement strand
CCCGTGTCCAGTTCCATGGATATTGGAATTCCATCCAGTTTGACTCTTAGCATGATCGGTGGACATTTCGTGGTGAAGGTGTGTACCCCATACACTTCTGCCTCCTCGGTTCGAGTCTCTAGTTCAGCCTGATCTTCCATGGATCGATCCTCCTCTGCAATGTGGTGGTTTGCTGGGTTTGCAGCTCATCTGCACATTTGCTGGAAGTGTCCCATTGTTCCACAGCCTTTGCACACATAATGTTTGAAGCAGTATTGATGGGCTTGATGATCACCTCCGCAGTGCCAACAAGATGTTAACTGCCTCGCATTAATGATTGATGGTGGATTCTGGGTCATCTGCGGTCCTGCAGCTGCTATCGTGTATGTTCTGCCATATGCATTCCTGCCTGAAAATGACGTTACTTTGTGTACAGTACTTGCCGAAACCTCTTTATGCTGTGAGATTTGTTTGGTGTTATCGCTGGTGGACATAAATGCCTGGGCTATCGTTATGGCTTTGCTCAGGTTCGATGTTTCAACAGTTAATAGTTTGCGAAGGATAACCTCATGGCCAATGACAAGCACAAAAAAGTCTCTTAGCATTTGGTCAAGGAATCCATCGACTTCGCAATATCCTGCAAAGCGCCTTACTTCGGTGACGTGGCTCACCATCTCTAGGTCTTCAGACCGTTGACACGTGTAGAATCGATACCTTGCCATAAGAACACTTTCCTTTGGATTTAGGTGCTCCAAGACCAGTGTACACAATTCTTCATACGATTTGGTTGTTGGTTTCACCGGAGCTAGAAGATTCTTCATGAGGCCATAGGTTGTTGACAGTGAGAAGGATCACCGTTCATTTGGCAGCGTTCTTGTCCCCTTCCAGCTCGTGGCCACGAAGTATTGGTCGAGTTGCTCTACGAAGACCTCCCAATTGTCCCCTTCTGAGAATTTCTCCAGGATACCTGTTATGTATGTAAACCTGTAAATACCATGTCTAACCACCAGAGGGCTTATCCTCTGGAGTCCCAAGGGATCCCACAATCCCTTGGGAGCATATGTATAGAAGGAGGCCTCACAGGCTAGAGAGGCACTCTGAGATCTGAAATAAAGGACTACGGTCACACCTTACTTTGAGCTTGCAGTATCTGGTCTGACTCTTTATTCAAGACATAACAACTGGTGACGAGATACAAATGACGAACTCCACCGCAACAATGCAGAGAACCGTGGACATCCTGGAGAAATTTTTGGATGGAGATGATTGGGAAACCTTTGTGGAGCAACTCGACCAATACTTCGTGGCCAACGAGCTGGAAGGAGAAGCGAACGCTGCCAAATGAAGGGTGATCCTCCTCACCGTTTGCGGGGCACCAACATATGGCCCCATGAAAATTTGCTCGCACCAGTGAAGCCCACAAACAAGTCATACAATGAGTTGTGCACACTGGTCTGGGAGCATCTAAACCCGAAGGAAAGCATTCTGATGGCGAGGTATCGGTTCTACACATACAAGAGGTCTGAAGGCCAGGAAGTGGCGAGCTACGTCATCGAGCTAAGGTGCTTTGCAGGACATTGCGAATTTGAAGGACATTTGGAGCACATGCTCAGGGACTTCTTTGTACTTGGCATTGGCCATGAACTATTACTTCGCAAACTGTGACTGTAGAGACCCCAACTTTGAGTAAAGCCATAGAGATAGCCCAGGCGTTTATCGCCACCAGTGACAATACCAAACAAATTTCTCAACACACGAGTGCTGCTGCAAGTACTGTGAACAAAGTAACGTTGTTTTCGAATCGTAATGTACAGGGCAGGACTTACACGCCTGCAGCTGCACGTCTGCAGATGACTCAGACTCCACCATCAAGGGTGGTGAATACAAGGCCATTAACACCTTGTTGCTGCTGCAGGGGTGATCATCGTTTCCATTCATGCCGCTTCAAAAGATACGTTAGCAAGGGCTGTAGAACAATGGGACACTCCAACGTATGTGCAGGCAAGCTGCAAACCCTGCTAATCCTGCAAACTACCATGTTGCAGAGGAGGACAGATCCACGGTGGATCACGACGAACCAGAGCCTCAGACCGAGGAGGCAGAGGTATATGGGGTGCACAAATTTACCACAAAGTGTCTCCCGATAATGTTGAAGGTTGAATTAAATGGACTCCCGGTGTCAATGGAGTTGGACACTGGCGCAAGCCAGTCCATAATGAGCAAAAAGACTTTAGATAAATTGTGGTGCAGCAAGGCCGCAAGGCCAGTCCTGACTCCCATTCATACTAAACTGAGAACGTACACAAAGGAACTGATTCTCGTAATCAACAGTGCTACCGTAAAGGTCTTCTACGATGGAGTAGTGCACAAGCTACCACTCTGGGTGGTACAGGGCGATGGTCCCACGCTGCATTACAGGAGCTGGCTGGGAAAGAAATGCTGGAACTGGGACGACGTCCGAGCACTTTCGTCCGTCGACGACACCATATGTGCCCAGGTCCTAAACAAGTTCCCCTTGCTGTTCGAACCAAGCATTGGGAAGTTCCAAGGAGCAAAAGTGCAGATCCATTTGATTCCGGGGGCGCGATTCATCCATTACAAGGCGAGAGCGGTACCTTACATGATGAGAGATAGGGTGGAAATCGAGCTGGAAAGGCTGCAACGAGAGGGCATCATTTCGCCGATCGAATTCAATGAGTGGGCCAGTCCGATTGTTTCAGTCCCCAAGGGAGACGGCACCATTGGAATCTGTGGTGATTATAGAGTAACTATGAATCGTTACTCACTGCAGGATCAATACTCGCTAGCGAAGGCAGATGACCTATTTGCGACGCTGGCGGGAGAGAAAATGTTCACGAAGCTGGACTTGACCTCGGCCTACTTGACGCAGGAGCTGGAGGAATCATGGAAGGGTCTCACTTGCATCAATACGCAGAAAATACTCTTCATTTACAACAGATGCCCGTTTGGGATTTGATCTGCCACGACGATATTCCAGAGGACCATGGAAAGCTTGCTGAAGTCGGTCCCGTGCACCGTGGTCTTCCAGGACGACATCTTGGTTACAGGTCGGGACACTGTCAAACACCTGCAGAACCTGGAGGAGGTTCTTAGTCGGCTTACTTATGTGGGACTCAGGTTTAAACGCTCAAAGTGTGTTATCCTGGTGCCTGAAGTGGGGTTCCTGGAGAGAAGAATCGCGGCGGACGGCATGAGGTCCACCGATTTGAAGACAGAGGCAATCAAGAACACACCGAGACCACAGAACGTGACGGAGCTGCGGTCGTTTCTAGGACTCCTGAACTACTTTGGTAACTTCTTACCGGGTCTTAGCACACTGTTAGAATCACTGCACACTTTACTGCGTAAAGGAGATGAATGGGTATGGGGTAAAAGCCAAGAAAATGCCTTTGAGAAAGCTAAGAAACATGTTATGCTTAAACAAATTGCTTGTGTTGTATGATCCATGTAAGCATTTGGTACGAGCATGTGATGCGCCGTCATACGGTGTCGGGTGTGTATTGCAACATGCTAAGGCTGAGAGGGCCTACAGCATGATCGAAAAAGAGCATTAGCGTGTGTTTATGGGGTAAAGAAAATGCATCAATATCTGTTTGGGCTCAAATTTGAATTGGAAACCGACCATAAGCCACTTATAGCCCTCTTCTCTGAAAGTAAGGGGATAAATACGAGTGCATCAGCCCGCATCCGGAGATGGGCGGTCACCTTGTCCGCACACAACTACGCCATCCGCCATAAGCCAGGTACAGAAAACTGTGTTGATACTCTCAGTAGGTTGCCATTGCCCACCACAGGGATGGAATAGCACAGCCCGCAGATTGAGTTATGGTAATGGAAGCATTCAAGAGTGAGCAATCATCTATTACCACCTGACCGATTTGAACCTGGATGAGCCAGGACCCCTTACTGCCCCGAGTAAAAAACTGTGTGCTCCACGGGAGTTGGTCTGGTGTCCCGTTAGAGATGCAGGAAGAAATAAAGCCGTACCAGCGGTGCAGAGATGAAATGTCCATACAGGCAGAATGCCTCCTATGGGGTAATCGGGTAATGGTGTCAAAAAAGGGCAGGGACACTTTCATTAGTACCACCCAGGCATTGTAATGATGAAAGCGATAGCCAGATTCCACATGTGGTGCCCGGTATCGATGCAGACTTAGAGTCCTGCATGCACAAATGTAACACATGTTCACAATTAAGCAATGCATCTAGGGAGGCGCCACGAAGTTTATGGTCCTGGCCCTCCAAAATATGGTCCAGAATCCATGTCGACTATGCAGGCCCATTCTTGGGAAAAATGTTCCTTGTTTTTGTAGATGTGTACTCCCAATGGATTGAATATGAGATAATGTCGGCAAGCATGTCCGCTGCTACCATTGAAAAGCCTGTGGGCCATGTTTGGCATGCACGGCCTGCCTGATGTCCTTGTGAGTGACAATGGGCCGTGCTTCACCAGTGCCGAGTTCAAAGAGTTCATGACCCTCAATGGGATCAAACACGTCACATCTGCCCCATTTAAACCAGCGTCCAATGGTCAGGCAGAGCGAGCTGTGCAAACAATCAAGCAGAGCTTGAAGAGGGTAACTGAAGGCTCACCGTAGTCTCACCTATCCTGAATCCTGCTTAGTTACCGCACAAGACCCCACTCGCTCACAGGGGTTCCCCCTGCTGAACTGCTCATGAAAAGGGCAATTAAGACAAGGCTGTCATTAGTCCACCCTGATCTACATGAACAGGTAGAGATCAGGCGGCTTCAACAGAATACACATTATGATCGCGCAAATGTGTCACGTGAAATCAAGATTAATGATCCTGTATTTGTGTTGAACTATGGACAAGGTCCCAAGTGGCTTCCCAGCACTGTCGTGGCCAAAGAGGGGAGTAGGGTGTTTCTGGTCAAACTTTCAAATGGACTCACCTGCAGAAAACACTGGGACCAAACCAAACTCAGATTCACGGACTATCCAGAACAACCCACAATAGACGCTACCTTTTTCGACCCCCCAATGCACACACAAATGGCAACTGACCCAGCGGTTGACCACAAAGTAGAACCCATCACCTGCAGCAGCCCAGCAGGATTCACCACATCCAGCAGCCCTGCACGGCCACTGCTCGGCAGCCCAGCGACAGCCCAAAAAACAACTCACCAAAACCAGCATTTGCACCGAGACGATCAGCCAGGGAAAGGAATGCCCCAGATCAACTCACATTGTAAATAGTTACACTGTTGACTTTGGCGGGGGAGTGTTGTTATATATGTAAACCTGTAAATACCTTTCTTAACCACCAGAGGGCTCATCCCCTGGAGTCCGAAGGGATCCCACAATCCTTTGGGAGCACCATGAAAATAAGGAGGCCTCACAGGCTGAAAAGGCACTCTGGAGAGCTGTAATAAAGGACTACGGTCACACTGAATTTAAGCTTAAAGTGTCTGGTCAGATTCTTTATTCAAGTCATAACAGATAGATAGATAGATAGATAGACCGATAGATAGATAGATAGAGAAATAGAGAGAAAGACAAAGAGACAGGCAGACAGATAGAGAAATAGATAGATAGATAGATAGATAGATGGATAGATAGATAGATAGATAGATAGATAGATAGATAGATAGATAGATAGATAGATAGATAAATAGATAGATAGATAGAAAGATAACCATAACTAGATAGGTGAGAGAAATATAGACAGTTAGTAGATCGATAAATAGATAGAAATAAAATGATAGATATAGATAGATAGTTAGATAGGTAGTTAGATAGATAGATAGACAGATAGATAGATAGATAGATAGATAGATAGATAGATAGATAGATAGATAGATAGATAGATAGATAGATAGAAAAATACTAGTAGGTAAATAATAGATAGATATATGGATAGATAGATAGATAGATAGATAGATAGATAGATAGACAGAAATATAGACAGATAGAAAGATACAATATAAATAGATAGATGAGAGAAATATAGATAGAGTAGATCGATAAACAATAGAAATAAAATGATAGATAGATAGATAGATAAATAGATAGATAGATAGATAGCTAGAACGATGAATAGAGAGATAGATAGACAGATAGATAGATAGATAGATAGATAGATAGATAGGTAGATAACTAGATACCTAGAAAGATGAATAGAGAGATAGATAGATAGATAGAGAGATAGATAGATAGATAGATAGATAGATAGATAGATAGATAGATAGATAGATAGATAGATAGATAGATAGATAGATAGATAGATAGATAGAAAGAAAAATATAACTCGATAGATGAGAGAAATATAGACAGTTAGTAGATCGATAAATAGATAGAAATAAAATGATAGATATAGATAGAGAGTTGGATAGAGAGTTAGATAGATAGATAGATATATGGATAGATAGATAGAGAGATAGATAGCTAGATAGATAGATAGATAGATAGACAGAAATATAGACAGATAGAAAGATACAATATAAATAGATAGATGAGAGAAATATAGATAGAGAGTAGATCGATAAACAATAGAAATAAAATGATAGATAGATAGATAGATAGATAAATAGATAGATAGATAGCTAGAACGATGAATAGAGAGATAGATAGACAGATAGAAAGGTAAATAGATAGATAGATAGAGAGATAAATAGATAGCTGGATAGATTGAGAGAGAGATAGAAAGATAGATATGTAGAGAGAGAGAGGTAGATAGAAAAATACAAGTAGGTAAATAATAGATAGATAGATAGATAGATAGATAGATAGATGATAGATATATAGGTGGATAGAAAAATACAGGTAGGTAAATAATAGATAGATAGATAGATAGATAGATAGATAGATAGATAGATAGATAGATAGATAGATAGACAAACAGATAGAGAGATAAATATAACTAGATAGATGAGAGAAATATAGATAGAGAGTAGATCGATAAACAATAGAAATAAAATGATAGATAGATAGATAAATAGATAGATAGATAGATAGATAGATAGCTAGATAACTAGATAGCTAGAATGATGAATAGATAGATAAATAGAGAGATAGATAGACAGACAGATAGAGAGATAGATAGATAGTTAGAGAGATAGATAGATAGATAGATAGATAGTTAGAGAGATAGATAGATAGATAGACAGATAGAAAGGTAAATAGATAGATAGAGAGATAAATAAATAGCTGGATAGATTGAGAGAGCGATAGAAAGGTAGATATTTAGAGAGAGAGAGGTAGATAGAAAAATACAAGTAGTTAAATAATAGATAGATAGATAGATGATAGATAGATGATAGATCGATAGATAGATAGATAGATAGATAGGTGGATAGAAAAATACAGGCAGGTAAATAATAGATAGATAGGTAGATAGACAGACAGATGGAAAGATAAATATAACTAGATAGATGAGAGGAATATAGATAGAGAGTAGATCGATAAGCAATAGAAATAAAATGATAGATAGATAGATAGATAGTTAGATAGGTAGTTAGATAGATAGATAGATAGATAGATAGATAGATAGATAGATAGATAGATAGATAGATAGATAGAGAGAAAAATACTAGTAGGTAAATAATAGATTGATAGATAGATAGATAGATAGATAGATAGATAGATAGATAGATAGATAGAAATATACAATATAACTAGATAGATGAGAGAAATATAGATAGAGAGTAGATCGATAAACAATAGAAATAAAATGATAGATAGATAGATAGAGAGATAACTAGATAGCTAGAACGATGGATAGATAGATAAATAGAGAGATAGATAGACAGATAGATAGACAGATAGATCGATAGATAGGTAGATAGATAGATAGATAGATAGATAGATAGATAGATAGATAGATGCATAGATAGAAAAATACTAGTCAGTAAATAATAGATAGATAGATAGACAAACAGACAGACAGACAGAGAGACAGGCAGAAAGAGAGAGAGATAGATAGATAGATAGAAAGAAATATAGGCAGATAAATAGATACAATATAACTAGATAGACAAGAGAAATATAGATAGAAATAAAATAAAAGATAGATCGATAGATAGATAGATAGATAGAAAGATAAATATAACTAGATAGATGAGAGAAATATAGACAGTTAGTAGATCGATAAATCGACAAAAATAAAATGATAGATATAGATAGATAGTTAGATAGGTAGTTAGATAGATAGGTAGATAGAGAGATAGATAGATAGTTAGACAGAAATATAGACAGATAGAAAGATACAATATAAATAGATAGATGAGAGAAATATAGATAGAGAGTAGATCGATAACCAATAGAAATAAAATGATAGATAGATAGATAGATAGATAACTAGATAGCTAGAACAATGAATAGAGAGATAGATAGACAGACAGATAGATAGATAGATAGAAAAATACTAGTCGATAAATAATAGATAGATAGTTAGATAGACAAACAGACAGAGAGACAGGCAGAAAGAGAGAGAGAGATAAATAGATAGATAGATCGATAGATAGATAGATAGATAGATAGATAGATAGAAAGATAGATAGAAATATAGGCAGATAAATAGATACAATATAACTAGATAGACGAGAGAAATACAGATTGATAGTACATCAATAAATAGATAGAAATAAAATAAAAGATAGATAGATAGATAGAATGATGAATAGATAGCTAGCTAGATCGACAGATAGAAATAAAGGCAGATAGAAAGGTACAAAATACATAGATGAGAGAAATAGAGATAGATATTAGATCAATAATAGATAGATATATGGATAGATAGTTAGATAGATAGATAGATAGATAGATAGATAGATAGATAGATAGATAGATAGATAGACAGAAATATAGACAGATAGAAAGATACATTATAACTAGATAGATGAGAGAAATATAGATAGAGAGTAGATCGATAAACAATAGAAATAAAATGATAGATAGATATATAGATAGATAGATAGATAAATAGATATATAGATAACTAGATAGCTAGAACGATGAATAGATAGATAAATAGAGAGATAGATAGACAGATAGATAGATAGATAGATAGATAGATAGATAGATAGATAGATAGATAGATAGATAGATAGATAGAAAGGTAAATAGATAGATAGATAGAGAGATAAATAGATAGCTGGATAGATTGAGAGAGAGATAGAAAGGTAGATATGTAGAGACAGAGAGGTAGATAGATAGAAAAATACAAGTAGGTAAATAATAGATAGATAGATAGATAGATAGATAGATAAATAGATAGATAGATAGACAGAAATATAGACAGATAGAAAGATACATTATAACTAGATAGATGAGAGAAATATAGATAGAGAGTAGATCGATAAACAATAGAAAAAAATGATAGATAGATAACTAGATAGATAGAACGATGAATAGATAGATAAATAGAGAGATAGATAGACAGACAGATAGATAAATAGATAGATAGATAGATAGATAGATAGATAGATAGATAGATAGATAGATAGATAGATAGATAGATAGATAGATAGATAGATAGATAGATAGAAAGGTAAATAGATAGATAGATAGAGAGATAAATAGATAGCTGGATAGATTGAGAGAGAGATAGAAAGGTAGATATGTAGAGAGCGAGAGGTAGATAGATAGAAAAATACAAGTTGTTAAATAATAGATAGATAGATAGATAGATAGATAGATAGATAGATTGATGGAGAGAAAAATACGGGGAGGTAAATAACAGATAGATAGATAGACAGACAGATAGAAAGATAAATATAACTAGATAGATGAGAGAAATATGGATAGAGAGTATATCGATAAGCAATATAAATAAAATGATAGATAGTTAGATAGGTAGCTAGATAGATAGGTAGATAGATAGATAGATAGATAGATAGATAGATAGATAGATAGATAGATAGATAGATAGATAGATAGATAGATGCATAGATGGAAAAATACGGGTAGTTAAATAATAGATAGATATATGGAAAGATAGATAGATAGATAGATAGATAGATAGATAGATAGACAGAAAT
>NC_091985.1:52210380-52215380 GCF_044704955.1 Pristiophorus japonicus | reverse complement strand
GAAATATAGATAGATATTAGATCAATAATAGATAGATATATGGATAGATAGTTAGATAGATAGATAGATAGATAGATAGATAGATAGATAGATAGATAGATAGATAGATAGATAACTAGATAGCTAGAACAATGAATAGATAGATAAATAGAGAGATAGATAGACAGACAGATAGATAAATAGATAAATAGATAGATAGATAGATAGATAGATTGATAGATAGATAGATAGATAGATAGATAGATAGATAGATAGAAAGGTAAATAGATAGATAGATAGAGAGATAAATAGATAGCTGGATAGATTGAGAGAGAGATCGAAAGGTAGATATGCAGAGAGAGAGAGGTAGATAGATAGAAAAATACAAGTAGGTAAATAATAGATAGATAGATAGATAGATAGATAGATAGATAGATAGATAGATTGACAGATAAATAGATAGATAGATAGATAGATAGATAGATAGATAGATAGATAGATAGATAGATAGATAGATAGATAGATAGATAGATAGATAGATAGATAGATAGATAGATAGATAGATCGATAGATAGATAGAAAGAAAAATATGAGTAGGTAAATAATAGACAGACAGACAGACAGACAGACAGACAGACAGACAGATAGATAGATAGATAGATAGATAGATAGATAGATAGATAGATAGATAGATATAGAAATATAGACAGGTAAAAAATATATAGATAGATAGATAGATAGTTGGATAGATATAGAAATATAGATAGTTAAAAATATATCGCTAGATAGATTGGTAGATTGATAGATAGATAGATACATAGATCGATAGACAGATAGATGGATAGAGATAGAGAGTGAGATAAACAGAAACATACGAGTTGGTAAATAATAGATAGATAGACAGATAGATAGATGGATGGATAGAGAGATAGATAGAGAGAGAGAGAGAGATTGATAGATAGATAGAGAGATAGATAGATAGCTGGATAGATAGAGAGATAAAGAGATAGATAGAAAAATACGAGTAGTTAAATAATAGATAGATAGATAGATAGAGAGATCGATAGATAGAATGATAATTAGATAGATAGATCTTGATATATAGATAGGTAAAAATAGATCGATAGATAGATCGATAGATAGACAAACAGAGAGATAGACAGAAGAGAGACGGAGGGACCAACAGATAGATAGATAGATAGATGATAGAAATATAGACAGATAGAAAGATACAATATAACTAGATAGTTGAGAGAAATATAGATAGAGAGCAGAGCAATAAATAATAGAAATAAAATGATAGATAGATAAATAGATAGCTAGATAGCTAGAACAATGAATAGATAGATAGATAGAGAGATGGATAGATCTAGAAATATAGATAGGTAAAAATAAATAGATAGATCGATAGATAGATAGAAAGTTAGATAGATAGGTAGATAGACAGATTTATAGAGAGATAGATATATCTAGAAATATAGATAGATCGATAGATAGATAGATAGGTAGATATAGATAGCGAGAAGTAGAAATATAGATAGGTAAAAAGTAGATAGATAGATAGATGGATAGATAGATAGATAGAGAGATAGATTGATTTAGAAATCAATGGATCGATAGATATATAGCTAGATAGATAGATAGATAGATAGATGGGTGATAGAAATATCGGCAGATAAAAAGATTCAATATAACTACATACATGAGAGAAATATAGATAAGTAGTAGATCGATAAATAGATAGAAATAAAATAAAAGATAGATAGATAGAAGGATGAATAGATAGCTAGCTAGATAGATAGATAGATATAAATATAGACAGATAGAAAGGTACACTATAGATAGATGAGAGAAATATAGATAGATAGTAGATCGATAAACAGATAGAAATAAAATGATATATATATATATATATATATATAAACAGATATAGATGAAAGAAATATAGATTGGTACTAGAGAGATAGATAAATAGATGGATTGATAGATAGATAGATAGATAGCTAGATATAGATAGAAACATAGATAGACGGACAGACAGACCGACAGACAGATAGAGAAAGATACGTAGATAGGTAGATAGATAGGTAGATAGGTAGATAGATAGATCTACAGATGGATAGATAGATAGATAGATAGATAGATAGATAGATAGATAGATAGATAGATAGATAGATAGAAAAATACGAGTAGGTAAATAATAGATAGATAGATAGATAGATAGATAGATAGATAGATAGATAGATAGATAGATAGATAGATAGAGAGAGTGATAGATAGAAAAATATGAGTAGGCAAATAACAGATTGATAGATAGATAGATTGAAAGGGAGACAGGTAGATAGAAAGATAGATAAAGAGATAGATAGGTAGATAGATAGATCTAGAAATATAGATGGGTAAAAAATAGATAGGTCGATAGATAGATAGACAGATAGATAGATGCATAGATAGAAAAACACTAGTAGATAAATAGTAGATAGATAGATAGATAGATAGATAGATAGATAGATAGATAGATCGAATAATATGAGTAGGTAAATAACAGGCAGGTTGATAGATAGATAGATAGATAGATAGATAGATAGATAGATAGATAGATAGATAGATAGATAGATAGATAGATAGATAGATAGATACATAGATAGATGTAGAAATATAGATAGTTAAAAATAGATCGATAGGTAGATGGATAAACAGATAGATAGATAGATACATAGATAGATAGATGGATAGAGAGAGAGATAAATAGAAAATTACGAGTAGGTAAATAATAGATAGATAGATAGATAGATAGAAGGTGGATGGATAGATCGATAGATAGATAGATAGATAGAGGGATAGATTGAAAAATATGATTAGTTAAATGATAGATTGATAGATAGATAGATAGATAGATAGATAGATAGATAGATAGATGTAGAAATATAGATAGTTAAAATTAGATAGATAGATCGATAGATAGATAGGTAGATAGAAAGATAGATAGATCGATAGATATGTAGATAGATAGATAGATAGATAGACAGATAGATATCTATAGAAATATAGATAGATAGATAGATAAATGAATAGATAGATAGATAGATAGATATAGATAGAGAGAAGTAGAAATATAGATCGGTAAAAAATAGATAGATAGATTGATTGATTTAGAGATAGATAGACCGATAGATAGATAGATAGGTAGATAGATAGATAGATAGATAGATAGATAGATAGATAGATAGATAGATAGATAGATAGATAGATAGATAGACAAATAGAAAGATACAATATTACTAAATAGATGAGAGAAATATTGATAGAGTGTTGATCGATAAATAGATAGAAATAAAAAGATAGATATAGATAGATAGATAGAATGATGAATAAATAATAGATATATAGATAGGTTGATGGATAGATAGCTAGCTAGATAGATAGATAGATACTTTAATAGAAAAATACTAGTCGGTAAATAATAGATAGATATGTAGATAGATAGATAGATAGATAGACAGACAGAAAGACAGACAGATAGATAGATAGATACATCGATAACTAGATAGCTAGAACGATGTCTAGATAGATAGATAGTAAGATAGATAGATAGTTAGATAGACAGACCGAGAGACAGACATACAGATAGATAGATTTGATAGCTAGATAGATAGATAGACAGACAATAGAAATATAGACAGATAGAAAGATACACTATAACTAGATAGATGAGAGCAATATAGATAGATATTAGATCGATAAATAGATAGAAATAAAATGATAGATAGATAGATAGATAGATAGATAGATAGATAGATAGATAGATAGATAGATAGATAGAAATATAGACAAATCGAAAGATACAATATAACTAGATAGATGAGAGAAATATTGCTAGAGTGTTGATCGATAAATAGATAGAAATAAAAAGATAGATATAGATAGATAGATAGAATGATGAATAAATAATAGATAGATAGATAGATTGAGAGATAGTTAGCTTGCTAGATAGATCGATACATTGATAGAAAAATACTAGCAGGTAAGTAATAGATATGTAGATAGACAGATAGATAGTTAGATAGATAGACAGACAGAGAGACAGACAGACAGATAGATAGATAGATAGATAGATCGATAACTAGATAGCTAAAACGATGCCTAGATAGATAGATAGATAGATAGATAGATAGATAGATAGATAGATAGACAGACAGACAGAGAGACAGACAGATAGATAGATAGATAGATCTGATAGCTAGATAGATAGATAGACCGATGATAGAAATATATTCAGATAGAAAGATACACTATAACTAGATAGATGAGAGAAATATAGATAGATAATTGATCGATAAAGAGATAGAAATAAAATGATAGATCGATAGATAGATAGATAGATAGATAGAAAGATAGATAAAGAAATATAGATAGCTAAAAAATAGATAGTTAGACACATAGATAAATAGATGGATGGATAGATAGATAGTTGAATAGATAGATAGATACATAGATAGTTAGATCGAAAGATAGATATAGATAGGTAAAAATAGATCGATCGATAGATAGATCGATAGATTGAAAGATAGATAGATAGAGAGTTAGATACATAGATAGATAGATATAGATATAGATAGATTGATAGATAGATAGTTAGATAGATAGATAGATAGATAGATAGATAGATAGATAGATAGATAGATAGATAGATAGATAGATAGATAGATAGATAGATATAATCTTAGGTAGCTGGATGGTTAGATGAAGGAAACAGATAGACAGATGTGATAGATAGATAGATACATAAATATATAGATAGAATGAAAAGTAGATAGATACATAGACAGATAGATAGATAGAGAGATAGATAGATAGGTAGATTCAAAATAAATAGAGAGATAGATAGATAGGAAGAGAGGTAAATAGATTAAAAAAAGAGTAGTATGTAAGTAATAGTTAGATAGACAGATTTATAGATAGAGAGATCGATAGATGGATGGCAAGATAGATAGATAGATAGATAGATAGAAAGACTGAGA
>NC_091985.1:52195380-52205380 GCF_044704955.1 Pristiophorus japonicus | reverse complement strand
TAGATAGATAGATAGATAGATAGATAGATAGATAGATAGATAGATAGATAGATAACAGAAATATAGACAGCTAGAAAGATACAATATAACTAGATAGATGAGAGAAATATAGATAGTTGATCAATAAATAGATAGAAATAAAATGATAGACATAGATAGATAGATAACTAGATAGATAGATAGGTACATTGATAGATAGAGAGATAATAGAAAGAAAATGATAGAGATATAGAGAGATAAATAAATATAGATTTTATAAATATAAATGGATAGAATGGTAGATAGAATGATAGATAGATGGATCCAAAATAGATAGAGAGATAGAGAAATAGATAGATAGACAAAGAGAGAGAGAGGGATAGATAGATACATAAATAGATAGATAGATAGATAGATAGCTTGATATAGATAGATAGATAGATATAGATGAAAGAAATGTACAAAATACATAGAGAGATATGCAGATAGATAGAGAGATACACAGATGGATAGATAGATATAGAAATATAGATTGGTAAAAAAATAAATTTAGATCGATAGATAGATAGTAGATAGATAGATTGATACATAGATAGATAGATATATAGATAGATGGATAGAGAGAGAGATAAATAGAAAATTACGAGTAGGTAAATAATAGATAGATAGACAGATAGATAGATAGAAGGTTGCATGGATAGATAGATAGATAGATAGATAGATAGATAGATAGATAGATAGATAGATAGATAGATAGATAGATAGATAGATAGATAGATAGAGAGAAAGATAGATAGAGAGATAGAGGGATAGATTGAACAATACGATTAGGTAAATGATAGAAAGATAGATAGATAGATAGATAGATAGATGTCGAAATATGGATAGGTAAAATTAGATAGATAGATAGATAGGTAGATAGATAGATAGATAGATAGATAGATAGATAGATAGATAGATAGATAGATAGATAGATAGATAGATAGATAGATAGATAGATAGGTAGAAAGATAGATAGATAGGTAGATAGATATATAGATGGATAGATATCTATAGAAATATAGATAGATAGATAGATCGATAGATAGATAGATAGATAGATAGATAGATAGATAGATAGATAGATAGATAGATAGATAGACAGACAGCGAGCCAGACATATAGATAGATAGATTTGATAGCTAGATAGATAGATCGACAGACAATAGAAAAAAACAGATAGAATGATACACTATCACTTGATAGATGAGAGTAATATAGATAGATAGTAGATCGATAAATAGATAGAAATAAAATGATAGATATATAGATAGATAGATAGATAGATAGATAGATAGATACATAGAAATATAGACAAATCGAAAGATACAATATAACTAGATAGATGAGAGAAATATTGATAGAGTGTTGATCGATAAATAGATAGAAATAAAAAGATAGATATAGATAGATAGATAGAATGATGAATAAATAATAGATAGATAGATAGATTGAGAGATAGGTAGCTAGCTAAATAGATAGATACATTGATAGAAAAATACTAGCAGGTAAATAATAGATATGTAGATTGTCGAGGAAATATTTAGCTTAAATTAACTCAGGCGGAGACTTTCAGTATTGCACTTCGAGAGAATTTTATTTTCTAACAAGATATCTCGGAGAGTCCGCTCAGTCCGCACTGAGGCCAAAGTCTGAACTCTACAAGCAAACCCGCTCTACATTTATACAGTCAAAACAGGAGTTTTTCTTAAACATACCATGCATGAACATTAATCAATCACTCTGTGAATACAAAGGTCATCCTGGAAGGCACACTTTATCTGTCCTTGCATCCTGATAAGCAGGGTATCTTGAGACTTACACAGAAAAAAGATGGTCACTAAAAACAACATCCTTGTTTCAAGGCTGAAAAGTTTGAGTGTTTTTCTAGCCCCAGTAATTCTACAGAATAAGCAAAAAGTGAATTTAACCCTTTCCTTTACTATAGGACATAGATCATTTTATTCCACAATTCCCTCCTTGTTGATCTTCTACTAGATCAACATAGTGTTTTACATATTTTTTTCTTGTTCAAAAGGGGGTTCATACCCCTCAGGGTAGGGTCGCATTTTGAGACATTCCTCTTCATTGTAACCATCTACTTTTTCTTCTATGCGACTTAACCTTCCTTTCACGAGCACACTTTTCCTTTCTATTTGGGATACCAGGCCCATTACTTGACTGATTAATTTTTTCAATTTTATCCACATTCTACAAATGATTATTAACAATATAAGCATAACCACACCTAAAATTACTATGGGGTGTATAGCAAGCTTCAGTACTGCTGAAGCTTTCGGGGACCATCCGGAAAACACATCCCACCAGTGGTGTACTGTCAAAGAGGTGACTTCATCTGCGATTCTTACTAGCTGCCCCTTCTTGTAACTCATATCGACTCTAAATTGGTGGATGTCTCTGCCTTGTTTCGACAGAGCTTCCTCAATTTACTTGTCATTACGTATCAAATTGTGCAGTCTGGTCAAATTAATTACAGGGGGTAATGGTTCAATCTTGTGCATAGACAGATACTTTCTCCATTTTGCCATTGCCCAAAGGTATAAGTTCTTTTTACTTCTGGGTCATACAGGGTGTAAACTTCTCTCATGCATTTATTAATGGGGGGCCTATACAAAATTCCATCCAGATAGGTTTATTTCCTGTCACACAGACCTCATTCTGTCCTATTTCCGTAATATCAGTGTCACTTGTTGGCTTTAATTCCCATTTACATACTCCAATGGAGTGCTGTAGTGAGCATGGTTCGCATATGGCAGTCTGATAAGGACATACCATTCCGAATGGCCACCTAGCACATCCCCTATTCTTTTCTTGTTCACACAATGTTCCATTGGTCTCCCGACTTTCACCCTGGTCCGTGCTGGTCAGGCAAGTCATGTCCACCTTCCAGTTCAGGGATATATTAAATCCTTCCTCACTGGTCACTTTCACTTCTCCTGATCGCTGATCTATTCCTACTCCGCAAGCTTTACACATCACTGTGAAATTGCCTATCTTACAATTTTGGCCTGCTGGGCATGTGAAATTGTCTTGTTGGGTTATCTTACTACTTCTTTCCCACGTCATGTCTCCCTTCCATATTTTCTTTCCTTCAAGCAACTCTTCTTCCTGTCTAACTTGCCCTACTGCTAAAATGATCAGAATGCCCAATGTCTGCTTATAGTTTTTCCCAGAGTCCCGCCTCATATTCCCTTTACTGTTTATACAAATGAGTTCTGACATTCGTCCCTGGACTTTTGGGTAAGTATAGATACTTTTAAGTCCAAAATACACAAGGAGTGAACACAAAATAAGAGCAGGTACAGTTCTTCAGCGAGAAGATGGCTGTTTTCTTAGTCGGGCAACCGTAGCTCGTCCTGGTTCAATGCCTTTTCTTTCGGCTGTAATTCGTCGGGGAAATAATATTTACAGCGGGTTGCATGCACCCAGTTCGGCTGCTTTTCCAACTTCAAAGCGGTTCGTGTTGTGAGAATTATCTGATACGGTCCTTTCCACCTAGGAGAAAAGGATTCTTTATTTAATGTTTTTACTAACAATTGATATCCAGGCCTGAAAGGGTGCATATTTGCTTCCAACGGGGGCACCTGTGTCTGCTTTATTTGTTCGTGCAGACTCCTCGCTATTTCACACATGGCTTGAGCATACTTTAGTGATTTTTCATCATTCCAAATTAATGCTATTTTTTCAGCCACCAATGGTGGTTTTACGCCGGTAGGCATTGTATACAGTACCAATGGTAAGGCATCTGGCCACTTTAGTTCTGTCTCCTGACATACCTTGGTGAGGGTAGATTTTATTATCCCATTTACTCTCTCTACCATTCCCGAGGACTGTGGTTGATATGGTATATGTAACTTCCACTGGAAACCTAATGCTGCTGCAAGATTTTGCACTATTTTTCCGGTGAAGTGTGTTCCCCTGTCACTGTTGATTCCCATAGGTATCCCATATCTTGGTACTATTTCTTTAAATAGAATTTTTACTACAGTTCGGGCATCGTCTCTCCTAGTGGCGTACGCTTCTACCCACCTTGTGAACATATCTACTATGACTAACAGGTACTTAAGACCTGATACTGGAGGCATGTGAACAAAATCAATTTGCAAATTTTCAAAGGGCATACTTGGCTGGGGTAGATGATCATATTCAGCAGGTGTTTTACCTCTGTTATTTTGTTGACAAATTTGGCTTGTTCTGGCAACTTTCTCAATTACTACTGTTATTCCTGGTGCATACCACTGTGCATTAATAGCATGTATCATCCCTCCTTTGCCCATGTGAGCCTGACCGTGTGCTAGGCGAGACAGGGGCAAAAATAGAGATCTAGGGCAAACAGTTCGCCCATCAGGGTGACACCAGATGTTGTTTTTGAGAAAACAACCTTGGTTTTCCCAAGTTCTTCTTTCTTGTATATTAACTTGTTGTTGGGCTGTTTTAAGTTGTTGGATGTCTAGTATCTGTGGAGGGGAGACTGCGACTGCTTGAAGGCAATCTACTTGCGCCAAAGCGGCCTGTTTGGCTGCTTCGTCAGCCCTCCTATTTCCTGCTGATACCTCATCCTCACCGGTTGTGTGAGCTGCACACTTGATAACGGCTACCTTTCTTGGCAACTGAATGGTGATAAAGCCTCTGTTTTTCCACAGTTGTCCAAAATCATGGACCACACCGAATGCATATCTAGAATCAGTATAGATATTAGCAGTTTTATCTTTAGCTATTATACAAGCTCTAGTGAGGGCAAACAATTCAGCAGCCTGAGCCGAGGTTCCGGTAGGCAGGGCGAATGCTTCAACAGTTTCGTGGGGATTTACAATAGCATAGCCTGCCAAAAACAAATCATCCGACGGCCTATGTGATGATCCATCCGTATAGAGAATAAGATCTGGATTGTCCATGGGCTCTGTGAGCAAATCTGGTCTTGGTAAGGTGGCTATTTCCACCGTTAACAGACAATCATGCTGGTCTGGATCCTCTATTTCTTTAGTAGGAAGAAAGGTAGCTGGGTTCACTACCGGTGCACGTCGAAAGGTATAGTTAGGGTGTGACAGCAGTAATACTTCATAACCTGTTCTTCTAGACGCTGTAAAGTGTTGTGTGGCAGCTGAATTCAAAAGTAATAACACAGCATGGGCTGTAATGACAGTACATGGATAGTCCAAAACAATAGATACCGACTTCTCCACCATGACCGCAGTAGCAGCTACAGCACGTAGACATGCTGGCATTCCCCTTACTACTGGAGGCAGCAAAACTGAATATTAAGCCACTGGTCTATTTCCCCCACCATGTTCTTGGGTTAGTACTGCGGTTGCAAATCCTTCTTTCTCATTCACATACATCTGAAAATATTTACCATAATTCGGAAGTCCCAACGCCGGAGCATTAGTAATGGCTTTCTTTAACTGTTTAAATGCCTCCTCTCTCTCTGGGGTCCACTCCACCTTGGGTGGGGCATCATTTAGGGCAGCTGATCTTAGGACCGCATCCCATTCTCGATAATCGGGGATCCATTGTCTACAGTACCCAACCATCCCCAAAAATGACAAGATATCCTTCTTTGTCTTTGGTATGGTGGCACTTTGAATTGTCTGAATTCTTTCTGGTCCTAGCTGCCTCTGCCCTTGAAATATGTGAAAACCCAGATACTGGACTTGAGTCTGACAAAATTGTAACTTTTGTAACGACACTCAGTGCCCTCTTTCACATAGGTGCTGTAACAGTTTCAGGGAATCTTGCATGCACCTATATCCGTGGCTAGAAGCCACAAGCAAATCGTCCGCATACTGCAACAACACAGACTGGTCTGATAATGAACAGTCTTCGAGGTCTCTTTTTACTGCTGCTGCATATACTGCGGGGCTTTCGGTGTATCCTTGGGGCAACCTGGTCCATGTGTACTGCTGCTTCTTGTGGGTGAAAGCAAACAGATACTGACTTTCTTGATTTAACGAGATGGAGAAAAAAGCTGAACACAGGTCTATCACAGTAAAGACAGTTGCTGTTGGTGGTATAGCAGATAGTATAATGTTGGTGTCCGGTACCACAGGGGTGATAGGGACTACTATCTAATTAATAGCTCTCAGATCTTGCACAAATCTCCATTCATTCGGCCTATTAACCTTTGGTATGGGCAGTATCGGAGTGTTACACGGGCTCTGTGTCTTTTCTAAAACTCCTTGTTCCAACAATGCAGAAATGACTGGCTCTATCCCATTTTCTGCCTCTGGAGGCAGTCTGTACTGCCTAATGCTTGGTAACACGGCGTTCTTTATCAATTGTACCCGATGGGGTACTGCAGAATGTACTTGCCCAACATGATTCTTATGCTTTGCCCAAAGTTCAGAAGATACTTGATTCAATGCCATTGGCAGCTTAGGGCTTGGTTGTTCCGGGGGTTGCTGTTTTTCAAAAGTGGAGGCATGATTTTTACCTTTCCACTGGAGAATCCCCCTGTTGTGGGTGATAAAGTCTATCTGAACATTTTGCAATTTTATTACTGCCCAACAGCCTTGTTGCTGTTTTTCTTTTTCTATTCCTACAATCATCGGACCCATATCTTTAGGTTTCGCTGGCGGTTTTACAGCCAATGTCAGATGGGGTGTCGAGTTCTCTTCTCTATACCGCTGCTGCTGTAAGGGTGTCAAATCAATGGCTACCCCCAATCCTTCTGGTCCAAAATAAATGCGGGGCGTAGCTTCTACTATTTCTTCTCTATTTAAAAAGGATTGTACCAAACACTGGTAAGTTTCAGCTTTTTGTCGAGTGTACCAGGCTGTACAGTGAAGCTGAACTGCCTCAAAGCTTGTCAAAATTATATACATCAATTCTTCAGTATTAGGGTCGATTTTAGCTTATAAATTTTGTATAACTTCATGTATCAAAGGGGAGTAGAAGTTGCCATTCAATTGCCAACAATAGAGGGCAGCCTTTTCTTTGTTACCCTCCCTTTTTTCTTCCTCAATCCCATTAAAGAACTGATGGATTTTATTTGGAGGGAGCTCCATGAACATCCCTTCCTTTGTGCAATAAATTGTGGCTCCTAGTTTGCACAAAGTCTGTCTTCCTAATAAAGGGAGAGGTGTTGTTTTAGAGACGATCAAAGTCTCATTATTAACTTGTTGTCTTTATAGGTGAATAGTCCCTCCCTATCCGTATTGGCCAGTACTGTATTTGTCTCTTTCCAACCTTTTCCTTGCCAGTCCAAAACCTTTATTTTGTATGTTCTGGCTTGTTGTGGCAACATACAATTTAACAAGGTTTGTACTGCCAAAGGTTCATTTTGATCCATCGGTATTCCTGCATGTTCGTCCCAACTATTTTTCCATCTGCCTGCAAAATCTATCATTGATTCTTCTGCTTTCTGCAAGCAGCGGGTGACTTCCCCTATATCTCCATGTTTTTTAGCCCCTTGCAAAATGGCATTCTTTCCTCGGTGTTTCAGCCAATGGGTTAACGACTCATTGCCGGCATCCAGCAAGTCATCATTAACTCTCCAGTCTCCATTTTCCCCTGTTGGGATGGGGAACATATCTTTTACTCCCTGCCAGGAAGATCCATAGGCCGCTTGCAATAATAATTTAACATCTTCTGGGAGTGGATTGTAAATTGTACATGTTTGCTCAAGCCAGTTGTGAAATGCTACCAGTTTCTTTACCAGATTTGGGGCGATCATATCTCTGACTTCTCCCGGAGACCAGGGTTTCAGAACTGCCGTAGTTCCTATCATTACCCTAGGATGTTGGTGGACGGTAGAATCGGCTGCTTCTTTTGCTGTTTGTAGCCTTGTTTTGTGAATACCTATCCTCCCTGTGTCCTGGTTTGCTACCCCTCCCTCTACTGCCTCGGCTTCCCCTGATCCTGATGCTCCCGGACCTCCTCCCCTGGCTTCTCCATTACGTGGCTGATCCGGAGGGGCTGCTAGTTCCCCCGGGGCTTGATTTCTATGGGCCGTGATTATTTCTATAATTTCCTGCCAACTATCTTGTTTTGGGGGTTCTATACGGGGATAGAGTCCTACTGCTGGTGCTGAGGGGATAGGAAGGCCCGGAGGACTATAAGGGGGAGGTTTTTCATTTTCCCCTCTTCCTTTTCCTTCTGATTTATTTTTAGGGGGTTGATGCCTCTTAGCAACCTCTGTCCATTTTTTTAAAACAGTTTTCCATATAGCCCCTATCGCAAGTGGGGTCTCCCCTTCCTACCTTGGTTGTTTTTCTCCATTCCTCAATCAAAGATAACTTAAAACTTCCTCCATATGGCCAATCCCCATCAGACCAACCGTACAAATCGCTACTAAACGTTACCGCGTATCTGTCATCTCCTGTTTCTTTAATTACAGTGTCCGCCGGCAAGCCGGGCGGCACAATGGGATCTCCTACCTTCTCTCGTTGCTTTACTACCTTACGGATTCTTTTCTCGGTCTTAGGATGTACTTTCATTCTTTCAGTCGAGAGGTCGTCTTTCTTTCCTTTTCTAGGAGCTGGGCGCGAGCGCCCTGCTCAACAAGAGCCGTTTCCCATTCTTCCGGGTGCAACGTCTCGCGACCTTTCCTGAAATGAGAGTTCGGACAATCCTACAAAATATACAGTAATTTACAAAGCGCTCACCGGTGTTCTCTTTTCCACTCAGCTCGGGGTCTCCTTTTGCCTTCTTGTTATTTTAGCTTCTTTGCGGTAGCTACCTTAAATGCCTCAACCCCCCCAGTGGATCTCGGCGGCTCGTCCCCCTGTTAGCTAGGACGGTCTAGGCACCTTCCCCCTTTTAGCTAGGAAGGTCCTTAAAATTCCTCTTTTCTCTTCAAAAGTTAAATTTAGTTCTTTTGGATCTCGTTTTTTAGAGATCCTGCCTGACTACGCCAGAATCTGTCAAGGAAATATTTAGCTTAAATTAACTCAGGCGGAGACTTTCAGAGTTGCACTTCGAGAAAATTTTATTTTCCAACAAGATATCTCGGAGAGTCCGCTCAGTCCGCACTGAGGCCAAACTCTGAACTCTACAAGCAAACCCGTTCTACATTTATACAGTCAAAACAGGAGTTTTTCTTAAACATACCATGCATGAACATTAATCATTCACTCTGTGAATACAAAGGTCATCCTGGAAGGCACACTTTATCTGTCCTTGCATCCTGATAAGCAGGGTATCTTGAGACTTACACAGAAAGAAGATGGTCACTAAAAACAACATCCTTTGTTTCAAGGCTGAGAAGTTTGAGTGCTTTTCTAGCCCCAGTAATTCTACAGAATAAGCAAAAAGTGAATTTAACCCTTTCCTTTACAATAGGACATAGATCGTTTTCTTCCACATAGATAGATAGATAGATAGATAGATAGACAGACAGACAGACAGACAGATAGATAGATAGATCTGATAGCTCGATAGATAGACAGATTGATGATAGAAATATAGACAGATAGAAAGATACACTATAACTAGATAGATGAGAGAAATATAGATAGATAATTGATCGACAAAACGATAGAAATAAAATGATAGATCGATAGATAGATAGATAGATAGATAGATAAAGAAATATAGACAGGTAAAAAATAGATAGCTAGACACATAGATAAATAGATGGATGGATAGATAGATAGTTGAATAGATAGATAGATAGATAGATAGATAGATAGATAGATAGATAGATAGATAGATAGATAGATAGATAAATGGATAGAAATATAGATAGTTAGAATCTTAGGTAGCTGGATGGTTGGATGAAGGAAACAGATAGACAGATGTGATAGATAGATAGATAGATAAATAGATAGATAGAATGAAAAGTAGATAGATAGATACATAGATAGAGAGATAGATAGATAGAGAGATAGATAGATAGGTAGATTCAAAATAGATAGAGAGATAGAGCGATAGATAGATAGAAAGAGAGGTAAATAGATAGAAAAAGAGTAGTATGTAACTAATAGTTAGATAGACAGATTTATAGATAGAGAGATCGACAGAT
>NC_091985.1:52187880-52192880 GCF_044704955.1 Pristiophorus japonicus | reverse complement strand
AAACATAGACAGACAGAAATATACAATATAAATAGATAGATGAGAGTAATATAGATAGATAGTCGATCGATAAACCGGTAAAAATAAAATGATATATATATATATATATGCAGATATAGATGAAAGAAATATAGATTGGTACTAGAGCGATAGATAGATGGATAGACAGATGGATGGAAAGATGCAAAATAGATAGATAGATAGACAGACTGAGAGCGAGACAGATAGATAGATAAAAAAATAGATAGATAGATAGAGAGAAAGATAGAGAGATAGACAGAGAGATGGATAGATGCATTGCAAGATAGATAGATAGTGAGATGGATAAATAGATGCAAAATAGATAGATAGATAGATAGATAGGCAGACTGAGAGAGAGAGATAGATAGATAGATAGAAATGTGGATAGATAGATGGATAGATGGCTAGATAGATAGATAGATAGATGCAAAATGATAGACAGATAGATAGATAGCTGGGAGAGATATATTGACAGACTGAGAGAGAGACCAACGGATTGATAGATCAGTAGATAGAGAGATGGATAGGCACAAAATCGATAGATAGATAGATTAATAGAAATATAGATACATTGATGGAGAGATAGACAGCGAGATAAATAGCTGGATGGCAAGATAGATAGATAGAGAGATAGGTAGATAGATAGATGCAAAATAGATAGATAGACAGACTGAGAGAGAGACAGATAGATAGATCGATAGATAGATAGATAGATAGATAGATAGATAGATAGATAGATAGATAGATAGATAGATAGATAGATAGATAGATAGATTAAAAATATAGAGAAGAATAAAATAGAAATAGATATATAGATAGGTTAATGGATAGATAGATAACAGAAATATAGATCGAAAAATAGATAGAAATAAAATGAGAGACATAGATAGACATAGATGATAGAAATATACAAAATACATAAATAGATAGATAGATAGATAGATAGATAGATATAGATAGATGTATAAATACATAGATATAGAAATATAGATCAGTAAAAACTAGATAGATAGATAGATAGATAGATAGATAGATAGATAGATAGATAGATAGATAGATAGATAGATAGATAGATAGATAGATAGGTAGTTAAAAGAAATACAGACAGCAAGATAGATGATAGAAATATAGAAATACAGTTGATCGAGAAATAAAATGAAAGACATAGATAGATAGATATAGATGATAGAAAATATACAAAATACGTAGATAGATAGGTAGATAGATGGATAGATAGATAGATAGATAGATAGATAGATAGATAGATAGATAGATAGATAGATATAGATGATAGAAGCATACAAAATGAATAGATAAATGGATATGTAGATAGATAAAGATAGATAGGCAGAGAGAAAGAGAGACAAATAGATAGAGAGATAGATGGATAGACAGAGATAGATAGATAGACAGAGAGATAGATAGATAGAAAAATACTAGTAGGTAAATAATAGATAGATAGATGCATAGATGGATAAATAGAAAATATTTGAGATATAGATAGATACATACAGATTATATAAATATAGATGTATAGAATGATAGATAGAATGATAGATAGAATGATAGATAGATAGGTAGATAAAAAATAGATAGAGCGATAGAGAGCGAGAGAGGTAGTTAGATAGATAGATGGATAGATGAGATATATAGATGAGATAATTATATGAAATAGATCGATGAGCTAGATTGATAAATGGACAGATAGATAGATAGAGAGATAGATAGATAGGTAGATAGATAGATAGATACATAGATAGAGATATAGATAGATAGCTACAGATTGATAGATAGATGAACGAGGTATATAGATGAGATAGATAGATGAAATAGCTAGGTATATATATGGAGGGATAGATAGATAGACAGAGAGATAGATAGATAGAAAATACTAGTAGGGAAATAATGGATAGATAGACAGATGGATAGAGAGCGAGATCGATAAAAAATATAGATCGGCAAAGAATAGATAGATAGATAGATAGATAGATAGATAGATAGATAGATAGATAGATAGATAGAGAGAAACTTTTTGAGATATAGATAGATAAATACAGATGATATAAATATAGTTGTATAGAATGATAGACAGAATGATAGATAGATTGATAGATAGATAGGTAGATACAAAGTAGATAGAGAGCTAGAGATGTAGTTAGATAGATAGATGGATAGATGAGATATATAGATGAGATAATTAGATGAAATAGATCGATGAGCTAGATTGATAGATAGATAGACAGATAGATAGATAGATAGATAGATAGATAGATAGATAGATAGATAGATACATAAGATAAATAAATAGATTAATGAAGTATAGAGATGAGATAGATAGATGGAATAGATAGATATATATACGGAGAGATAGATAGATAGACAGAGAGATAGATAGATAGAAAATACTAGTAGGTAAATAATGGATAGATAGATAGATAGAGAGCTAGATAGATAGATAGATAAAAATATAGATCGGCAAAGAATAGATAGATAGATAGATAGATAGATAGATAGATAGATAGATAGATAGATAGATAGATAGATAGATAGATAACAGAAATATAGACAGCTAGAAAGATACAATATAACTAGATAGATGAGAGAAATATAGATAGTTGATCAATAAATAGATAGAAATAAAATGATAGACATAGATAGATAGATAACTAGATAGATAGGTACATTGATAGATAGAGATATAATAGAAAGAAAATGATAGAGATATAGAGAGATAGATAAATATAGATTTTATAAATATAAATGGATAGAATGATCGATAGAATGATAGATAGATAGATACAAAATAGATAGAGAGATAGAGAGATAGATAGATAGACAGAGAGAGAGAGAGGGATAGATATATACATAAATAGATAGATAGATAGATAGCTTGATATATATAGATAGATAGATAGATAGATATAGATGAAAGAAATGTACAAAATACATCGAGAGATATGCAGATAGATGGAGAGATACACAGATGGATAGATAGATATAGAAATATAGATTGGTAAAAAAATAAATTTAGATCGATAGATAGATAGTAGATAGATAGATAGATAGATATATAGATAGATGGATAGAAAGAGAGATAAATTGAAAATTACGAGTAGGTAAATAATAGATAGATAGACAGATAGATATATAGAAGGTTGCATAGATAGATAGATAGATAGATAGATAGATAGATAGATAGATAGATAGATAGATAGAGAGAAAGATAGATAGAGGGATAGATTGAAAAATACGATTAGGTAAATGATAGATAGATAGATAGATAGATAGATAGATAGATAGATAGATAGATAGATAGATAGATAGATAGATAGATAGATATAAATAGAGAGAAGTACAAATATGGATAGGTAAAAAATAGATAGATAGATTGATTGATTTAGAGATAGATAGACCGATAGATAGATAGATAGATAGATAGGTGGATAGATAGATAGATAGAGAGATAGATAGAAATATAGACAAATAGAAAGATACAATATTACTCGATAGATGAGAGAAATATTGATAGAGTGTTGATCGATAAATAGATAGAAATAAAAAGATAGATATAGATAGATAGATAGAATGATGAATAAATAATAGATATATAGATAGATTGATGGATAGATAGCTAGCTAGATAGATAGATATATTAATAGAAAAATACTAATCGGTAAATAATAGATAGGTATGTTGATAGACAGATAGATAGATAGATAGTCAGACAGAAAGACAGACAGACAGATAGATAGATAGATACATCGATAACTAGATAGCTAGAACGATGTCCAGATAGATTGATAGATAGATAGATAGATAGATAGATAGATAGATAGATAGATAGATAGATAGACAGACAGAGAGACAGACATATAGATAGATAGATAGATTTGATAGCTAGATAGATAGATAGATAGACAATAGAAAAAAAACAGATAGAATGATACACTATAACTAGATAGATGAGAGTAATATAGATAGACAGTAGATCGATAAATAGATAGAAATAAAATGATAGATATATAGATAGATAGACTGATAGATAGATAGATAGATAGATAGATAGAAAGATAGATAGATAGATAGATAGATAGAAATATAGACAAATCGAAAGATACAATATTACTCGATAGATGAGAGAAATATTGATAGAGTGTTGATCGATAAATAGATAGAAATAAAAAGATAGATATAGATAGATAGATAGAATGATGAATAAATAATAGATATATAAATAGATTGATGGATAGATAGCTAGCTAGATAGATAGATATATTAATAGAAAAATACTAATCGGTAAATAATAGATAGGTATGTTGATAGACAGATAGATAGATAGATAGTCAGACAGAAAGACAGACAGACAGATAGATAGATAGATACATCGATAACTAGATAGCTAGAACGATGTCCAGATAGATAGATAGATAGATAGACAGACAGAGAGACAGACATATAGATAGATAGATAGATTTGATAGCTAGATAGATAGATAGAAAGACAATAGAAAAAAAACAGATAGAATGATACACTATAACTAGATAGATGAGAGTAATATAGATAGACAGTAGATCGATAAATAGATAGAAATAAAATGATAGATATATAGATAGATAGACTGATAGATAGATAGATAGATAGATAGATAGATAGATAGATAGATAGATAGATAGATAGATAGATAGATAGATAGATAGATAGATAGATAGAAATATAGACAAATCGAAAGATACAATATAACTAGATAGATGAGAGAAATATTGATAGAGTGTTGATCGATAAATAGATAGAAATAAAAAGATAGATAGAGATAGATAGATAGCATGATGAATAAATAATAGATAGATAGATAGATTGAAAGATAGGTAGCTAGCTAGATAGAAAGATACATTGATAGAAAAATACTAGCAGGTAAATAATGGATATGTAGATAGACAGATAGATAGTTAGATAGATAGACAGACAGAGAGACAGACAGA
>NC_091985.1:52172880-52180380 GCF_044704955.1 Pristiophorus japonicus | reverse complement strand
GAATATGCAGATAGATATAGATAGATAGGCAGAGAGAAAGAGAGACAAATAGATGGAGAGATAGATGGATAGACAAAGAGATAGATAGATAGACAGAGAGATAGATAGATAGAAAAATACTAGTAGGTAAATAATAGAGATAGATGGATAAATAGAACATGTTTGAGATATAGATAGATACATACAGATGATATAAATATCGATGTATAAAATGATAGATAGAATGATAGATAGAATGATAGATAGAATGATAGATAGATAGGTAGATACAAAATAGATAGAGCGATAGAGAGCGAGAGAGGTAGTTAGATAGATAGATGGATAGATGAGATAATTATATGAAATAGATCGATGAGCGAGATTGATAGATGGACAGATAGATAGATAGAGAGATAGATAGATAGATAGGTACATAGATAGAGATATAGATACAGTTTGATAGATAGATGATCGAGGTATATAGATGAGATAGATAGATGAAATAGTTAGGTATATATACGGAGAGATAGATAGATAGACAGAGAGATAGATAGATAGAAAATACTAGTAGGTAAATAATGGATAGATAGACAGATGGATAGAGAGCTAGATCGATAAAAAGTATAGATCGGCAAAGAATAGATAGATAGATAGATAGATAGATAGATAGATAGAAACTTTTTGAGATATAGATAGATAAATACAGATTATATAAATATAGATGTATAGAATGATAGACAGAATGATAGATAGATAGGTAGATACAAAGTAGATAGAGAGCTAGAGAGGTAGTTAGATAGATAGATGGATAGATGAGATATATAGATAAGATAATTAGATGAAATAGATCGATGAGCTAGATTGATAGATAGATAGATAGATAGATAGATAGATAGATAGATAGATAGATAGATAGATAGATAGATAGATAGATAGATACAGATAAATAAATAGATTAATGAGGTATAGAGATGAGATAGATAGATGGAATAGATATATATATATACGGAGAGATAGATAGATAGACAGAGAGATAGATAGATAGAAAATACTAGTAGGTAAATAATGGATAGATAGACAGATAGATAGAGATCAAGATAGATAGATAAAAGATAGATCGGCAAAGAATAGATAGATAGATAGATAGATTGATAGATAGAAATATAGACAGCTAGAAAGATACAATATAACTAGATAGATGAGAGAAATATAGATAGTTGGTCAATAAATAGATAGAAATCAAATGATAGATAGAGATAGATAGATAACTAGATAGGTAGGTACATTAATAGATAGAGAGATAATAGAAAGAAAATGATAGAGATATAGAGAGATAGATACATATAGATTTTATAAATATAAATGGATAGAATGATAGATAGAATGATAGATAGATAGATACAAAATAGATAGCGAGATAGAGAGATAGATAGATAGACAAAGAGAGAGAGAAGGATAGACAGATACATAAAGAGATAGATAGATAGATAGATAGCTTGATATATATAGATAGATAGATAGATATAGATGAAAGAAATGTACAAAATACATAGAGAGATATGCAGATAGATAGAGAGATACACAGATGGATAGATAGATATAGAAATATACATTGGGAAAATAGTAGATAGATAGATTGATACATAGATAGATAGATAAAAAATGTAGAGGTAAAAAATAGATAGATAGATAGATAGATTAGAAACTTTTTGAGATATAATAGATAAATACAGATGATATAAATATAGATGTATAGAATGATAGACAGAATGATAGATAGAATGATAGATAGATAGGTAGATACAAAATAGATAGAGAACAAGAGAGGTAGTTAGATAGATAGATGGATGGATGAGATAAATAGATGAGATAATTAGATGAAATAGATCGATAAGCTAGATTGATAGATAGACAGATAGATAGATAGATAGATAGATAGATAGATAGATAGATAGATAGATAGATAGATAGATAGATAGATAGATAGATACAGAGAAATAAATAGATTAATGAGGTATAGAGATGAGATAGATAGATGAAATAGATAGATATATATACGGAGAGATAGATAGACAGAGAGATAGATAGATAGAAAATACTAGTCGGTAAATAATGAATAGATAGACAGATAGATAGAGAGCTAGATAGATAGATAGATAAAAAATATAGATCAGCAAAGAATAGATAGATAGATAGATTAATAGATAGATAGATAGATAGATAAACAGAATAATAGACAGCTAAAAAGATACAATATAACTAATGAGAGAAATATAGATAGTTGATCAATAAATAGATAGAAATAAAATGATAGACATAGATAGATAAATGGATAGATAGATAGAAAGATAGATAGATAGATAGATAGATAGATAGATAGATAGATAGATAGATAGATAGATAGATAGATAGATAGAGTTAAATAGTGAGATAGATCGATAGAAAGATATATATATATATATAGATAGTTAGATAGTTAGATAGATAGATAGATAGATCGATAGATATAGATGTAAGAAATGTACAAGATACATGGAGATATGCAGATAAATAGAGAAATACACAGATGGATAGGTAGATATAAAAATATAGATTGGTAAAAAAATAGGTATAGATAGTAGATAGATAGATTGATACATAGATCGATAGATAAAAAATATAGAGGTAAAAAATAGATAGACAGATAGATAGATAGATAGATAGATAGATAGATAGATGACAGAAATATAGACAGCTAGAAAGATACAATATAATGAGATAGAAGAAAGAAATATAGATAGCTAGTTGATCGATAGTTAGATAGAATTAAAATGATAGACATAGATAGATAGATAGATATAGATGATAGAAATACACAAAAACACAGCTAGATATGCAGATACATAAATGGATAGATACATAGGTCGATAGCTAGATAGATATAGACAGATAGAAACATAGATATAAAAATATAGATAGATAAAAAATACATAGATAGATTCTTTATTCAAGTCATAACAGATAGATAGATAGATAGATAGATAGACTGATAGATAGATAGATAGAGAAATAGAGAGAAAGACAAAGAGACAGGCAGACAGATAGATAGATAGATAGATAGATAGATAGATAGATAGATAGATAGATAGATAGATAGATAGATAGATAGATAAATATAACTAGATAGATGAGAGAAATATAGACAGTAGATCGATAAATAGACAGAAATAAAATGATAGACATAGACAGGTAGATAGATAAATTGATAGATATAGATGATAGAAATATACAAAATACATAGTTAGATACATCGGCAGTGAAATAGATGGATATATATATATATAGTGGTAGAAGGATGGATAGATAGGTAGATAGAGAGATCGATAGATAGAATGATAGATACATAGATAGATAGATAGATAGATAGATAGATAGATAGAAAGATAGATAGATAGATAGATAGATAGTAAGGTAGATAGATAGATAGATAGATGGCAAGTTAGATAGATAGATAGATAGATAGATAGATAGATAGATAGATAGATAGATAGATAGATAGATAGATAGATAGATAGATAGATAAATGCAAAAACAATAGATAGATAGATATCCCAACTGAGAGAGAGATAGAGAGATAGATAAATAGATAGATCAATAGGTAGAGAGATAGGTAGGTACAAAATATCAAGATATATTGATAGATAGATGGATAGATAGACAGACAGTGAGAGAGAGAGATAGATCAATAAATAGATAGAAAGATAGATAGATAGATAGATAGATAGATAGATCTAGAGATAGATAGATAGATGGATGAGGTATGTAGATGAGATAGTTAGATGAAGTAGATAGATAGACAGATATAGATGGATAGACAGAGAGATAGATTGAGAATACACGTAGGTAAATGATAGATAGATAGATAGATAGATAGATAGATAGATAGATAGATAGATAGATAGATAGATAGATAGATAGATAGATAGATAGATGACAGAAATATAGACAGCTAGAAAGATACAATATAATGAGATAGAAGAAAGAAATATAGATAGCTAGTTGCTCGATAGTTAGATAGAAATAAAATGATAGACATAGATAGATAGATAGATAGATATAGATGATAGAAATACACAAAAACACAGCTAGATATGCAGATACATAAATGGATAGATACATAGGTCGATAGACAGATAGAAACATCGATATAAAAATATAGATAGATAAAAAATACATAGATAGATTCTTTATTCAACTCATAACAGATAGATAGATAGATAGATAGATAGATAGATAGATAGATAGATAGACCGATAGATAGATAGATAGAGAAATAGAGAGAAAGACAAAGAGACAGGCAGATAGAAAGATAGATAGATAGATAGATAGATAGATAGATAGATAGATAGATAGATAGATAGATAGATAGATAGATAGATAGATAGAAAGATAAATATAACTAGATAGATGAGAGAAATATAGACAGTAGATCGATAAATAGACAGAAATAAAATGATAGACATAGACAGGTAGATAGATAAATTGATAGATATAGATGATAGAAATATACAAAATACATAGTTAGATACATCGGCAGTGAAATAGATGGATATATATATATAGTGGTAGAAGGATGGATAGATAGGTAGATAGAGAGATCGACAGATAGAATGATAGATAGATAGATAGATAGATAGATAGATAGATAGATAGATAGATAGATAGATAGATAGATAGATAGATAGATCTAGAGATAGATAGATAGATGGATGAGGTATGTAGATGAGATAGTTAGATGAAGTAGATAGATAGACAGATATAGATGGATAGACAGAGAGATAGATTGAGAATACACGTAGGTAAATGATAGATAGATAGATAGATAGATAGATAGATAGATAGATAGATAGATAGATAGATAGATAGATAGATAGATAGGTAGGTAAAAATAGATATCGATAGATAGACAGATAGATGTCAGAAATATAGACAGCTAGAAAGATAGAATATAACTAGGCAGGAGAGAGAAATATAGATTGATAGTTGGTCGATAAATAAAAAGAAATAAAATGATAGACATAGATAGATAGATAGCTAGATAGATAGGGATGATAGAAATATACAAATTACATAGAATGATAGATAGATAGATAGATAGATAGATAGATAGATATATATAGTGGTTGATGGATGGATAGATAGATAGAGAGATAGATAGATAGATGGAGAGATAGATAGATAGATAGATCGGTCAATAGATAGATAGACAGAGAGATAGATAGGCAGAGAGACAGATAGATAGAAAAACACTGTCGGTAAATAATAGATAAATATGTAGATGGATAGATGGATAAAGAAATATAGATAGGTAAAAAATAGATAGATAGATAGATAGATAGATAGATAGATAGATAGATATAGTGGTAGATGGATGGATAGATAGATAGATAGATAGATAGAGAGATTGATAGATAGTTATATAGAAATAAAATGATATATAGAAAAATTAAACATAGAAAATATAAATATAGATGGATAGAATGAAAGATGGAATGATATAGATATAGATATATATATACATATATATATGGTGGTTGATGGATGGATGGTGGATAGGTAGATAGATACAAAATAGATAGATAGATAGATAAATAGATAGAAACATAGAAACATGGAAACATAGAAAATAGGTGCAGGAGTAGGCCATTCGGCCCTTCTAGCCTGCACCGCCATTCAATGAGTTCATGGCTGAACATGCAACTTCAGTACCCCATTCCTGCCTTCTCGCCAGACCCCTTGATCCCCCTAGTAGTAAGGACTTCATCTAACTCCTTTTTGAATATATTTAGTGAATTGGCCTCAACTACTTTCTGTGGTAGAGAATTCCACAGGTTCACCACTCTCTGGGTGAAGAAGTTTCTCCTCATCTCGGTCCTAAATGGCCTACCCCTTATCCTTACACTATGACCCCTGGTTCTGGACTTCCCCAACATTGGGAACATTCTTCCTGCATCCAACCTGTCTAAACCCATCAGAATTTTAAACGTTTCTATGAGGTCCCCTCTCATTCTTCTGAACTCCAGTGAATACAAGCCCAGTTGATCCAGTCTTTCTTGATAGGTCAGTCCCACCATCCCGGGAATCAGTCTGGTGAACCTTTGCTGCACTCCCTCAATAGCAAGAATGTCCTTCCTCAAGTTAGGAGACCAAAACTGCACACAATACTCCAGGTGTGGCCTCACCAAGGCCCTGTACAACTGTAGCAACACCTCCCTGCCCCTGTACTCAAATCCCCTCGCTATGAAGGCCAACATGCCATTTGCTTTCTTAACTGCCTGCTGTACCTGCATGCCAACCTTCAATGACTGATGTACCATGACACCCAGGTCTCGTTGCATCTCTCCTTTTCCTAATCTGTCACCATTCAGATAATAGTTTGTCTCTCTGTTTTTACCACCAAAGTAGATAACCTCACATTTATCCACATTATACTTCATCTGCCATGCATTTGCCCACTCACCTAACCTATCCAAGTCACTCTGCAGCCTCATAGCATCCTCCTCGCAGCTCACACTGCCACCCAACTTAGTGTCATCCGCAAATTTGGAGATACTACATTTAATCCCCTCGTCTAAATCATTAATGTACAGTGTAAACAGCTGGGGCCCCAGCACAGAACCCTGCGGTACCCCACTAGTCACTGCCTGCCATTCTGAAAAGTACCCATTTACTCCTACTCTTTGCTTCCTGTCTGACAACCAGTTCTCAATCCATGTCAGCACACTACCCCCAATCCCATGTGCTTTAACTTTGCACATTAATCTCTGTGTGGGACCTTGTCGAAAGACAGATAGATAGACAGATAGACAGATAGATAGTTAGATAGATAGATAGATAGATAGATAGATAGATAGATAGATAGATAGATAGATAGATAGATAGATAGATAGATAGATAGATAGATAGATAGATAGATAGATAGATAGATAGATAGATAGATTATATGGGATGATAGATAGATAAATGGAAGCATAGATAGATACTTGGATTGATACAAAATAGATAGAGAGAAAGATAGGTAGATAGACAGGTACAAGATAGATAGAGAGGTAGATGGATAGAGAGATAGAGAAAGAGAAATAGGTCGATAGACAGATATATGGATGATATTTATCGATGTGATAGATAGATGAAGTAGATTGATGAGATAGAGAGATAGATAGAGATAGATAGAGAGATAGATAGATATCGATAGACAGATAGATACAGAGATACATGGATAGATAGCTAGATGATAGAAATATAGACAAATAGAAATATACAATATAACTAGATAGATGAGAGAAATATAGATATAGTAGATCGTCAAAATAGATAAACATAACATGATTGATATACATAAATAGTTAGATAGATTGAAAGATAGAGAGATAGATGGATAGATAGATAGATAGATAGAAACAGAATAGATTGTGAGATAGATAGATAGATAGATAGAGATAGAGAAATAGATGGATAGATAGATGGATGATATATATAGAT
>NC_091985.1:52120380-52167880 GCF_044704955.1 Pristiophorus japonicus | reverse complement strand
GATAGATAGATAAATATATAGATAGATAGATAGACAGACAGATAGATACAAAATAGATAGAGAGATAGATACAAAATAGAGAGATAGATGCAGAATAGATAGAGAGATAGATAGAGAGATAGATAGATAGAAAGATAAATATCAGAAATATGGACATAGAAAGATACAATATAACTAGATAGATGAAAGAAAAATAGATAGATAGTAGATCGATAAATACATCGAAATAAAATGATCGATATAGATAGATGGATAGACAGATACATAGATACATTGATAGGTAGATAGATAGATAGATAGATAGATAGATAGATAGATAGATAGATAGATAGATAGATAGATCGATTGAGAGAGAGAATGATAGAAAGATGGATGATCGAAGTATACAAAATAGATAGGTAGATAGATAGGCAGCTAGATAGATAGATAGATAGATAGATATAGAGATAGATACATAGATAGTTAGATAGATAGAAAGAGAGATAGATAGATGCAAAATAGATTGAGAGATAGATAGATAGATAGATAGATAGATAGATAGATAGATAGATAGATAGATCGATTGAGAGAGAGAATGATAGAAAGATGGATGATCGACGTATACAAAATAGATAGGTAGATAGATAGGCAGCTAGATAGAGAGATAGATAGATATAGAGATAGATACATAGAGAGTTAGATACATAGAAAGAGAGATAGATAGATGCAAAATAGATTGAGAGATAGATAGATAGATAGATAGATAGATAGATAGATAGATAGATAGATAGATAGATAGATAGATAGATACAAGGATGGACATACAGTCAGACAGAGAGAGAGATAAATAGATAGAGAGTTAGATAGATAGATAGAATGAGAGAGAGAGAGATAGATGGATGGATAGATAGATAGATAGATAGATAGATAGATAGATAGATAGATAGATAGATAGATAGATACATAGATAGATAGATAGATATAGGCAAGATAGATAGTGAGATCGATAAATAGATAGACAGACTGAGAGACAGAGATAGATAGATCAATAGATAGAGAGATAGACATATGCAAAATAGATAGATAGATATATCGATAGCTACATAGATAGACAGACAGATAGATAGATAGATAGATAGATAGACATATAGATAGATAGATAGGTAGATAGATAGATAGATAGATAGATAGATAGATAGATAGATAGATAGATAGATAGATAGAGATAGGTGAATAATAGATAGATAGATAGATAGATAGATAGATAGATAGATAGATAGATAGATAGATAGATAGATAGATACAAGGATGGACATACAGTCAGACAGAGAGAGAGAGAGAGTTAGATAGAGAGATAAATAGATAGAGAGTTAGATAGATAGATAGAAAGAGAGAGAGAGAGAGATAGATGGATAGATAGATAGATAGTGAGATAGATAGATGGCAAGATAGATAGATAGAAAGATAGATGGCAAGATAGATAGATAGATAGATAGATAGATAGATAGATAGATAGATAGATAGATAGATAGATAGATAGATATAGGCAAGATAGATAGTGAGATTGATAAATAGATAGACAGACTGAGAGAGAGAGATAGATAGATCAATAGGTAGAGAGATAGACATATACAAAATTGATAGATAGATATATCGATAGCTACATAGATAGACAGACAGATAGATAGATAGATAGATAGATAGACATATAGATAGATAGATAGGTAGATAGATAGATAGATAGATAGATAGATAGATAGATAGATAGATAGATAGATAGATAGATAGATAGATAGATAGAGATAGGTGAATAATAGATAGATAGATAGATAGATAGATAGATAGATAGATAGATAGATAGATAGATAGATAGATAGATAGATAGATACAAGGATGGACATACAGTCAGACAGAGAGAGAGAGAGAGTTAGATAGAGAGATAAATAGATAGAGTTAGATAGATAGATAGAAAGAGAGAGAGAGAGAGATAGATGGATAGATAGATAGATAGTGAGATAGATAGATGGCAAGATAGATAGATAGAAAGATAGATGGCAAGATAGATAGATAGATAGATAGATAGATAGATAGATAGATAGATAGATAGATAGATAGATAGATAGATAGATAGATAGATAGATATAGGCAAGATAGATAGTGAGATTGATAAATAGATAGACAGACTGAGAGAGAGAGATAGATAGATCAATAGGTAGAGAGATAGACATATACAAAATTGATAGATAGATATATCGATAGCTACATAGATAGACAGACAGAGAGAGACAGACAGATAGATGGATAGATAGATAGACAGATAGATAGATAGATATATATAGAGAGAGAGAGAGATAGGTGAATAATAGATAGATAGATAGATAGATAGATAGATAGATAGATAGATAGATAGATAGATAGATAGATAGATAGATAGATGGATGTCACTTTAGATAGATAGATAGATAGATAGATAGACAGACAGACCGGCAGAAAGACAGACCGACCGACAGAGAGAGAGATAGATAGACAGACAGACAGAGAGCTAGATAGATAGATAGAAAGATCGATTGGAGGATAGATAGATAGATAGATAGATAGATAGATAGATAGATAGATAGATAGATAGATAGATAGATAGATAGATAGATAGATAGATTGATAGAGATAGATATTTGTATAATAGATAGATAGATAGATAGATAGATAGATAGATAGATAGATAGATAGGTAGATAGATAGATCGATAGATAGATAAATATATAGATAGATAGATAGACAGACAGATAGATACAAAATAGATAGAGAGATAGATACAAAATAGAGAGATAGATGCAGAATAGATAGAGAGATAGATAGAGAGATAGATAGATAGAAAGATAGATATCAGAAATATGGACATAGAAAGATACAATATAACTGGATAGATGAAAGAAAAATAGATATAGTAGATCGATAAATATATCGAAATAAAATGATCGATATAGATAGATGGATAGACAGATAGATAGATACATCGATAGGTAGATAGATAGATAGATAGATAGATAGATCGATTGAGAGAGAGAATGATAGAAAGATGGATGATAGAAGTATACAAAATAGATAGGTAGATAGATAGGCAGCTAGATAGATAGATAGATATAGCGATAGATACATAGATAGTTAGATAGATAGAAAGAGAGATAGATAGATGCAAAATAGATTGAAAGATAGATAGATAGATAGATAGATAGAAAGATAGATATCAGAAATATGGACATAGAAAGATACAATATAACTAGATAGATGAAAGAAAAATAGATAGATAGTAGATCGATAAATATATCGAAATATAATGATCGATATCGATAGATGGATAGACAGATAGATAGATACATCGATAGGTAGATAGATAGATAGATAGATAGACAGACAGACAGATAGATACAAAATAGATAGAGAGATAGATACAAAATAGAGAGATAGATGCAGAATAGATAGAGAGATAGATAGAGAGATAGATAGATAGAAAGATAGATATCAGAAATATGGACATAGAAAGATACAATATAACTAGATAGATGAAAGAAAAATAGATAGATAGTAGATCGATAAATATATCGAAATAAAATGATCGATATAGATAGATGGATAGACAGATAGATAGATACATCGATAGGTAGATAGATAGATAGATCGATTGAGAGAGAGAATGATAGAAAGATGGATGATAGAAGTATACAAAATAGATAGGTAGATAGATAGGCAGCTAGATAGATAGATAGATATAGAGATAGATACATAGATAGTTAGATAGATAGAAAGAGAGATAGATAGATGCAAAATAGATTGAGAGATAGATAGATAGATAGATAGATAGATAGATAGATAGATAGATAGATAGATAGATAGATAGATAGATACAAGGATGGACATACAGTCAGACAGAGAGAGAGAGAGAGTTAGATAGAGAGATAAATAGATAGAGAGTTAGATAGATAGAAAAAAAAAGAGAGAGAGAGAGATAGATGGATAGATAGATAGATAGTGAGATAGATAGATAGATAGATAGATAGCTACATAGATACATAGATACATAGATAGATATAGGCAAAATAGATAGTGAGATCGATAAATAGATAGGCAGACTGAGAGAGAGAGATAGATAGATCAATGGATAGAGAGATAGATATATGCAAAATAGATAGATAGATATATCGATAGCTACATAGATAGACAGACAGAGAGAGGCAGACAGATAGATAGATAGATAGATAGATAGATAGATAGATAGATAGATAGATAGATAGATAGATAGATAGATAGATAGATACATAGAGAGAGAGAGAGAGATAGGTGAATAATAGATAGATAGATAGATAGATAGATAGATAGATAGATAGATAGATAGATAGATAGATAGATAGATAGATAGATAGATAGATAGATAGATAGATAGATAGATATAGTGGCGGATGGATGGTGTCGCTGTAGCTGGTAGCCAGGAACACTGGTGGCAGAGGGCTCCCAGTGGTTGCGGAGCACGGTACTACACCCCAAGATGCCGCACCACCATTGACAACCACACATGAGAGCCAGGAGCAACATCTTGCTTCTGGCTCAGAGCACGTTTCCACCTCGGAACCATCCTCTCCTGTATCCGTCCAAGCAGCGAGTCGGCTGTCATCTCTCCCCCCAATGAAACATCGCCTGAGGAGCTCTTCGGCCAGGTGGCTTGGAGTCAGGAGGGGAAGGGAAAGGGGTAGAGGTGGGGAGGAGAAGTGGGGACTGGGTGGGAATAGGGTTGGGTTTTACAGAAATGCTGATGATTTCAGATAACTTTTCAGTTTAAACATTTTTTATTTAACAAACGGCTGCTGAGCATTGGCTCAGATAGCTGCACCGTTACACGCTGGTGATTCCTTAACATTAAAGTGTATAATTACACTAAACTTCAGTCAACTTAAACTTTAACTTTCACCAAGGTGATGCCCACCATTGTTGAGTGACCTGCACTCCCAGCAGTGTGTCAGCTTTGTAAATACCACCAATGTTCTTTCAGGCAAAGCGCTCATTGATGAGCTTCTGATGTAAGGTTCTTGCAGCCATCATGTCACCACGGTCCCTTTCATGCTGTCGACAGGGAGGCGTGGGCATGGCTTCTGCATCAGCCTGATTGTCTGGGCCGATGTCAGCATCCGCCTCCTCGTCCTCCTCTTCCTCTCTCTGGTGAGGTGAACTGTCAGACTCATCAGGCAATTCTTGTCCCCTCCCGAAAGCCAAGTTGTGCAGCATGGAGCACACCACCACAAATTGAGCTACCTGCTCAGGGTACTATTGGAGCTCGCCTCCTGAGTGGTCCAGTCATCTAAAGCGCTGCTTAAGCACTCCAATGGCTTTCTCTACGATATTGCGAGTAGCTCTGTGGCTCTCGGTGTATCGCCTCTCAGCTTCGGTGTGGGTGTCATGCAGGCGGGTCATCAGCCAGGTGGCTGATGACCCCCCTGTCACCAAGCATCCAGCAATGACCTTGTGGCTGATTGTTAAACAAGTCAGATACAGTGCTCTCACGCAGGATGTGAGCATTATGGATGCTGCCCGGAAATTGAGCATTCATTGCCATTATAATTTGCTGGTGGTCGACAATGAGTTGGACATTCAGGGAGTGGAATACTTTGCAGTTCCTGAAAACCTCTGCATCCTGAAAAGGTGTCCGCATCGCGATATGCATATAGTCTATTGCTCCCTGCACCTTGGGGACGTTTGCAATTCTGGAGAATCCTAGAGCTCTCTCACTCTGTGCCTCCCTAGTCATAGGGAGGCTGATCAAGTCCCTCTTGCGTGCGTACAGGGCTTCAATGACTTTTCTAATGCAGCAATGTGTGGCATGCTGAGACAGACCGCAAAGGTCGCCAGCTGAGGCCTGAAAAGAACCCAACGCTTAGAGCGACAGTGCCACGGTGACTTTGACCTCGACGGACAGTGCAGTACTGATGGTGCTGGCAGGCTGCAGATCTGCCCTTATCAGCTGGCATACCTCAGTGATAACCTCTTTGTGTAAGAGCAGTCTCCGAAGGCAAGTGGTGTCGGGCTTCTCCTTGTGCTTGCGGCGAGTGTAACGTCTGGTCCTTCTCAGCAGTCTGGCATGTCTTACATTGGACACATAATGCTGTGGAGCGTATCTTCGGCCATCTCGAGTCTGCAGCATGTAATTGGTCCTCAAGAGAGGGTGAGAAAGGACAGGCTCCATTGCAATAGCTCTCTGTTGTCCACCGATTGGTCACAAACAATGAATGTCCCAACAAAGACACCGATTCAATTCCAATCGGTCACAGTATGGTCAAGATGTTTGTACAGATATTCACATCAACTCCAACGACCTCCAGAGTACACCCGAACTCCCCCGAGGTTGAAGCACAGCAGCCTTTTAAAGGATGCGACATGTCCATAATGCTGTGATTCATTCCGGTTAGTTCCACTTTTTCTGGGTACTTTTTTGAGCGAGCGATAGTTTGGGCGATATGTGTGCGAGGTGGTGAACGTGATGCTGAGCGATCTCATGACCGCTAGTTTCGGCAAATGTGATCTTTACGACAAAAATAAGTGGGTGGGCGATATTATTGAATCTCGGCATTAATTCCGTGTGGAAAGTAACGCTGGGCAATATTATGGCCGTTGATTTCGCCCATTCTGATGACTCCTCCCCAACAAAGTGGGCGGGTGGTATTATTTTTTCCCAGCGTTACGCACATGGGGAAAGTAACACTTGCCGATATGTTTCCAAAAAGTGCCAGTCAGTTTCCATTTTGTAGCTAAATGGCCGATATCTGGGTGTTATACGTCATTTCAGTGGTAAAATGGACGTTAAGTGGGCGTCAAGCATGCAAAAAATGAGGACACTCTAGCCCTAGGTAGTAAATAATAAATAGATAGAAAGATACTAGATAGATAGAGAGACAGACGGACAGATAGACAGACAGACAGACAGACAGATAAATAGATAGATAGATAGATAGATAGATAGATAGATAGATAGATAGATAGATAGAAAGATAGATAAGTGATAGAAATATATGGTGAGACTTTCCACTGTTTTTGCATCGATACCACCCACTTAACATCCATTTTAACGCTGAAATGAGGTATAACGCCCAGATATCGTCCATTTAGCCACAAAATGGAAACAACGGCGACTTATCGCTCACTTATCACCCAGCGTTACTTTCAGCATGTAATTAATGGCGAGAAATAATAATACAGCCCGCCAACTTATTTTTAGCGTAAAGATCAGAATGAATGAAACCAATGCTCATTATATCGCCGAATGTTCTTTTGGCATATAATTAATGCTGAGATTTAATAATACCGCCCACCCCCTTTTTTGTCGTAAATATCAGAATGGCCGAAACAATAGGTATAATACTGATAGTTATTGTAATGGGGCCTGTAATTTCTCAGCCTGTCTTGATGACTACGCTCATGCTGCAGGCTAGATATGGCAGAAGGTATATTCAACAGCATTATGTGCCCAATCAAAGAAGTGCCAAACTGCTGAGGAGGACGAGACCTTACACCCCACGCACTTACAGGGAGAAGCAGTTTTACCTGAACTTGTCCGATAACATGTGCCTTAGGAGACTGCGCTTCCGGAAAGAGGTTATCAGTGAGATATTCCAGCTCATCAGGGGAGATCTGCAACCTGCGAGCACCATCAGGACCACAATGTAGGTCGAGATCAAGGTCACTGCGGCACTTACCTTCTATGCATCGGGTTCCTTTTCGGCCTCAGTTGGTGACATTTGTGCAATATCTCAGCATGCCACACATTGCTGTATTCGACAGGTCACTGAAGCCCTTTACGCACACAGGATGGACTTTATCAGCTTCCCTATGATCAGGGAGGCACAGATTGAGAGAGCTGTAAGATTCTCCAGAATTGCAAACATCCCCAAGGTGTAGGGAGCAATAGACTGTACGCCCATCGCCATGTGGGCACCTTTTCAGGATGCAGAGGTTTTTCGGAACCGAAAGGGATTCCACTCCATGAATGTGCAACTCATTATCGACCACCAGCAAATTATAATGGCAGTAAATGCAAAATTTCTGGGCAGTATCCATGATGCTCACATCCTCCATGTTTACCAGTCAGCCACATGGTCAATTCTGGATGCTTGGTGACAAAGAATATGGCCTCGCCACCTGGCTGATGACCCCCCTGCGTAACACCCACACTGAAGCCGAGAAGCGATACGAGAGCCACAGAGCTACTCGCAATATTGTGGAGAAAACCATTGGAGTGCTTAAGCAGCGCTTTAGATGCCTGGACTACTCAGGAGGCGACCTCCAATACCACCCTGAGCAGGTAGCTCAATTCATGGTGGTGTGCTCCATGCTGCACAACTTGGCTATCAGGAGGGGACAAGAATTGCCAGAAGGGACTGCCGGTCCACTTCAGGAGAGAGAGGAAGAGGAGGACGAGGAGGTGGATGCTGACCTCGGGCGAGACAATCAAGCTGACGATGAAACCATGACCCCGCCACCTTCTAGACCACAGGAAAGGGCTCATGGTGGCTACATAGCTGCAAGACTCTTTCGCCAGCAGTTCATAAATGAGTGCTTTGCTTGAAATAACGTTGCTGATATTTACAAAGCTGCAAGACTGCTCTTTCTGCAGCTCAAACATGAATGGTGTGCATTGCCTTGGTGACAGTTAAACTTTAACTTGGTTCAAGTTACGTTTAATTATCCCCTTTCATGTTAAGGAATCACCAGTGTGTAACGGTGCAGCTATCTGCGACAATGCGCAACAAGGTTATGTTAAATAAAAAACATTAAATGAGAACATTTGTATGAAATCATAATTATAACTGCAAAAAACACCCCACCCCACCTCGACCCCACAACAACTTTATAAAATTTATAACATTGTATAACATTTATATCATGCTGGAAATAACGCCCATTTTGGGGCGATCTGCATACAAGTGGAAAGTCTAGCCCATAGACAGATACAAAATAGATAGATAGATAGATAGATAGATAGATAGATAGATAGATAGATAGATAGATAGATAGATAGATAGATAGATAGATAGAAAAATACTAGGTAGGTAAATGATAGATAGATCAAAAGTGATAGATAGATAGATAGATAGATAGATAGATAGATAGATAGATAGATAGATAGATAGATAGATAGATTGATTAATTTACACTTTTGTACAGATCGCCTAAAAATGCTCGTTATTTCCGTCGTGGGTGGTAAAAATGGATTTTCAGATCGGCGGCTTGTAGCCCATTTTCAAAGACCCTAGTCTCCATTTTAAAATTTGGGCTTTACCGCGAGCGATGTGAAATGGGCGTTAGCATTAAATCTCTCTGACTTTCTGCGTAAAGTGTCGGTATCCTTAGCAACAGCTTGGCAACGGTCAACTCCCGTGATTCAGGAGGTCAAGTGTCGTCATTACATGCGCATAAGAGGAGACAGAGCGAGAGGGAGCTGAGAGGGAATGAAGGCTTGTGTGGGCGTGGTGTGGCTGTTTTAGGAGGAAGATGGGAGAGTTTTGAGCTTTATAGCAAATTGTGCCAAAAAAATTAGCTGTTACCAGCCAGATATTTTCCCGAATTTGGTGCCTAAAATGGAGGGAGAGGAGAAGGCGACACAGCACGCTGTGGAAACTGATGCTGGTGAGAGCAGTGAGCTGGGAGAGGAGCACATTGGATGGGGCAAAAGAGCGAGGAGGTTCTCGGACGAGGCTAATGCCTCCCTCCTGCAGCAGGTCAAGTCACGCTGGGGTGATTTGACGCAGGGAGTTCATGGGAAGCCCACCCCAAAGGCCTACCAGAAGATATGGGCTGAGATAGCAGAGGTGGTCTCGTCAGCGATCAACAAGGTGCGTGAGGGCAACCAATGCTGCAAGCGATGGAACGACCTTGTCGGATCCGTCGGAGTAAGTATTACATTTATTTACAAGTACTTATGTATTTATATAATTTGCTTTGTAAGAGTCATGAGTGACTATCATCAGATGTGAGGTCTTTCACTTTTACTGGGAATGTTGTACTCAGCCTGCACAATGCACGTCTTTAGGTAAAGAATGATACTTATCATAATAATCATGATTACATCTGTTAGTTATGTGTTGTATCAGTCTCTGTGACAGTACCTAGCAATGTTATCACACAATGATCTCATGCCATGTCATCCTGTTACCTTTTACAGAAAAAGCTCTCGACGAATAGGTCCGAGCAGAGGTGAACGGGTGGGGGGCCACCAGTCACCAACGACATCACTGACATGAAGGAACGGGTGCTCGCAATCGTGGGGAGGCAGCCCCAGATGGTCACGCAGGCAGCTGCAGACCCTGAAGTGATGCCACGTGAATAACGTATACACCATTGTGTGATCTAAAGTCAATAGATGCCACACCCACTCATATCCGAACAATAATATATGATAGATGATTTCTAAAATTGTCATATAAATAATGCTTTTGTCATGCATATGCTGTGTGTAGCGCCCCCTGCTCCTCTAATAACCTCATTTGTGTTTTGCAGCTCAGCCAGCAGCACATTCCAAGGCAGGACCACAGAGGCCAGAAGGTGGGTTGCGGGGCAGGAGTCGGCGGTCGATCCTACTACATCTGCTGCTGAGGATGTCCAATTCTCGCCCGTCAATCAGCTGGGTCTGTTTTCTATGGATGAGAGCACGTACTTTGCGAAGGTGCATTGCCAAGCTCCAGAAGGCATTCCACCCCAAGGCCATCTAGTGCTCCTCCAGCCATTCCCGCCTCCATTCTGGAGGTACCAGGCTCAAGTATCTCACCACAGGGCACCTCATTTGTCCCCAGGAAGGCACCAACCCCGCGGAGGTTTCGTAGAGGTGGCAGGTCTGGTCCACGAGTGCCAGATGAGAGCGGAGAGATGGTAAAGTTGTCCAGGAGAACTGTAGCCATAGGTGACCAGATCCTAAATGCTTTGGGGTCTATATCCCGACAGCTGGCCAATATCTCCGGCACCATGACGGATTACGTTCAGCGAATGTCGGAGGACCTGGAGGCGATAGCCCGGAACACTGCTGGCACAGATCTCCCAGTGGTCCTGCAGCACGGCACTCCACCCTGAGGTTCTGTACCCCCACTGCCAATGACAGATGAGAGGCAGGAGTAAGATCTCGTACCCGTGCAACCACCAGCTCTGCCTTCATCCCCCCCAATGAGGCACTGCACGAGGAGCTTCTAGGCCAGGCGGCATGGAGCGAGGAGGGGAAGGGGTAGAGATAGGGAGAAGAAGGGGAGGGGGGAAGGAAAGTGAGGTGCATGTTCGCAGGTGATGGCTTTGTTATCTCCATCTCAGTGTATGCAAATTGTTGTAATGTATCGGGGGAGAGGGCCACCCTGTTGGTTTGCATTTGTCTTCTGTGTTGCTGGACATGTTGACCATTTGATTGATGTCAATGTTCGAAAAAGTGGGGTGGGGGTGGGGTGTTTCTGCCTGTCATACTTATGATTTCAGACCAATGGTCGTATTAAGTGTTTTTTATGCAACATAACCTTGTTGCGCATTGTCTCAGATTGCTGGACCGTTACACACTGATGATTCCTGAACATGAAAGGGTATAATAACAGCAGTGTCAATAACAGCAATGTTCTTTCAGGCAAATCGCTCATTTATGAGCTGCTGATGTAAGAGTCTTGCAGCTATGTAGTCACCACAGGCCTTTTCCTGCGGTCTGGAAGGGGGCGTGGGCATGGTTGCATAGTCAGCCTGATTGTCTGGCCCGAGGTCAGCGTCCTCCTCTATGGCCCTCTCCTGAGGTGGACCATCAGTCCCTTCTGGCAATTCTTGTCCCCACCTGATAGGCAAGTTGTGCAGCATAGAGCACATGACCACGCATTGAGCTACCTGCTCAGGGTTGTATTGTACCTCCCCTCCTGAGTGCTCCAGGCATCTCAAGCACTGCTTAAGCACACTAATTGTTTTCTGGACCACATTGCATGTGGCTCTGTGGCTCTCATTGTATCGCTCCTCGGCTTCGGTGTAGGTGTCACGCAGTGGGGTCATCAGCCATGTGGCTAGGCCACATCGTTTCCCACCAAGCGTCCAGCATTGCCCTTGTGGCTAACTGTTAAACATGTCAGAGACAGCGCTCTCACGCAGAATGTGAGCCTCATCGAAGCTGCCCGGACATTTGTCATTCACTGCCATAATTATCTGGTTGTGGTTGACAACTCGTTGGACCTTCAGGAAGTGAAATCCTTTTCTGTTGCGAAAAACCTCTGGGTCCTGAGAAGGTACCCGCATGGCGATGTGAGAACACTGTATTGCTCCCTGCACCTTGAAGAACTTAACAATTTGGTAGAATGCTCCAGCCCTGTCAGTCTGAGCCTCCGTAGTCATAGGGAAGCTGATAAAGTCCATCCTATGCATGTACAGGACCTCCGTGACCTGTCTCATCATAGGTAGTCCCTCGGAATCGAGGACGACTTGCTTTCACTCTTAAATTGAGTCCTTAGGTGGCTGAACAATCCAATACAAGAGCCACAGTCCCCGTCACAGGTAGGAAAGATAGTCATTGAGGGAACGGGTGGGTGGGACAGGTTTGCTTTCCATTGCCTGCACTTGATTTCTGCATACTCTCGGCGATGAGATTCGAGGTGCTCAGCGCCCTCCCGGATGCACTTCCTTTATTTAGAGTGATCTTTGGCCAGCAACTCCCAGGTGTCAGTAGGGATATTGCACTTTTTCATGGAGGCTTTGAGGATGTCCCTGTAATGTTTCCTCTGCCCACCTGTGGGTTGTTTGCCATGAAGGAGTTCTGAGTAAAGCGCTTGCTTTGGGAGTCTCATGTCTGGCATGCCAAAGATGTGGCCTGCCCAATGCAGCTGTCTAACGGAGCAATGTGTGGCATGCTGAGACAGAGGGAAAATGTCGACCACGGAAGCTCGAAAGGGACCGGATGCGTAGAAAGACGGTGCCGCGGTGACCTTGACCTCGACGGACAGTGATGTCCTAAAGGTGCTGGCAGGCTGCAGATCTGCTCTAATGAGCTGGCATATTTCACTGATCAACACTTTGTGGAAGTGCAGTCTCCGAAGGCAGGTGTTCTTGGATAAGTTGAGGTAAGACCGCTTCTCTCTGTAAGTGCGGTGTGTGTATTGTCTGGACCTCCTCCTCAGTCTGGTACATCTTAGATTGGGCACATAATGCTGTGCATTAGACCTTGTGCCATTTGCGCACTGCAGCATCTGTGTAGTAATCGATACAGTCTGAGAAATGGCTGGCCCCATTCCAATAAAAGTATAATGCCGATTGTTCACAAGCAATAAATTTCAACACTAACAGACACCTACAGTAAAACCTAATCATCCACAGTCTGAAAAGATGTCTGTTGAGATGGTCACTTCACCTGAGAAGAACTCCAGAGTCAATCCAAACTCCCCCAAAGTTGAAGCACCCTTTTCAATGAAGCGACATGCGATTTGAAAAATGGCGTCCACACCGCTGTGATTAGTTCAGAACAGTTCAACTTTTTCAGAGCGGTGTTTTGGGCAAGCGATATTGTGGGTGAGATGTGTGCGATGTGATGAAAGTGACGCTGGGCGATATACTCGGCGTTAGCTTCAGCAAATATGATCTTTACGACAAAAAAAAGTGGGCGGTCGGTATTGTTGAGTCTTGGCGTTAATTACGTGCCAAAGTAAAGCTGGGCGATATTATGGGCGTGGGTTCGCACATTCTGATGAGTCAGCCCAAAAAAAGTGGACGGGTGGTATTTTTTTTTCCCGGCGTTACGTACATGGCAAAAGTAACGTTTAGTGATGTGTCCGAATAAGGGGCGTCAGTTTCCATTTTGTGGCTAAATGGGCGGTATCTGGGTGTTACACCTCATTTCAGCATTAAAATGGATGCTAAGTGGGCGTTATGCATGGCAAAATAATGGAAAATCTAGCCCATAGAATAGATAGTTAGATAGATAGGCAAACAGACACAGACAGACAGAGAAAGATAGATAACAGATATTGATGATAGAAATATAGATAGATATATAGATAGATCGATAGATAGATAGATAGATAGATAGATAGATAGATAGATAGATAGATAGATAGATAGATAGATAGATGGATGATAGAAATATAGAGCTACATTTTCCATTATTTTTGTATGCATACCGCCTACAATGTCCATTTTAATGCTGAAATGAGGTGTAACACACATATATCGCCCATTTAAGCACAAAATGGCAACTGATGCCCATTTCTCTCTCATTTATCACCGAGCGTTATTTTCGGCATGTACGTAACAGCGAGAAAAAAATAATACCACCTGCCCACTTTTTTGGGGTGGAATCATCAGAATGGGCAAGTCCATCACCCATAATATCGGCCAGCGTTACTTTCAGCACGTAATTTACGCTAAGATTCAATAATACCGACCGCCCACTTTTTTTTGTAAATCGCACGTCGCTTCATTGAAAAGGCTGCTTCAACTTCAGGGGAGTTTGGATGTACTTTGGAGTTCTTCTTAGGTGATGTGACCATCTGAACAGACATGTTATCATAATGTGGACTATTGAATTTTACTGTAGGTGTCTTAGTGGGTAAATTTATTGCTTGTGAACAATCGGCATTATACTTTTATTTGAATGGGGCCAGCCATTTCTCAGCCTGCATGGATTACAACGCAGACGTTGCAGAGTGCAAATGGCACAATGCCTAATCCACAGCAATCTAAGACATGCCAGATTGATGAGGAGGACCAGACCATACAACCGCTGCACTTACAGGAAGAAGCGGTCTTACCTCGACGTATCCGAGAACACCTGCCTTTGGAGACTGCGCTTCCACAAAGTGGTTATCAGTGAGATATGCCAACTCATCAGGCCTGATCTGCAGCCTGCCAGCACCTTCAGGACATCACTGTTGATCGAGGTCAAGATTACCGCGGCACTGTCATTCTACGCCTTTAAGGCCTCCTCGGTCGACATTTGCGCTATATCTCAGCATGCCACACATTGCGAAGCCCTGTACGCACGTAGGATGGACTTTATCAGCTTCCCTATGACGAGGGAGGCTCAGACAGAATGGGCACGAGCATTCTACCGAATTGTTAACTTCCCCAAGGTGCAGGGAGCAATACACTGTATGCACATCGCCATGCGGGCACCTTCTCAGGACGCACAGATTTTTCGCAACCGAAAAGGATTTCACTCCCTGAAGGTCCAGCTAATTGTCGACCACAACCTGATAATTATGGCAGTAAACGCCAAATTTCTGGGCAGCTTCGATGAGGTGCACATCCTGCGTGAGAGCACTGTATCTGACATGTTTACCAGTCAGCCACATGGTCAATTCTGGATGCTTGGTGACAAACGATATGGCACCTGGCCGATGACCCCGCTGCTTGACACCCATACCGAGGCCGAGAAGCGATATAATGAGAGTCACAGAGCCACACGCAATGTGGTCCAGAAAACCATCAGTGTGCTTAAGCAGCGCTTTAGATGCCTGGAGTACTCAGAATGGGAGCTACAATACAACCTTGATCAGGTAGCTCAATACGTGGTCGTGTGCTCCATGCTGCACAACCTGGCTATCAGGAGCTGACAAGAAGTCCAGAAGGGACTGATGGTTCACCTCAGCAGAGAGAGGAAGAGCAGGACAAGAGGCTGAATGCTGAACTAGGGCAACACATGCCCACACCTCCCTCCATACCGCAGGAAAGGGCCCGTGGTGGCTACATAGCTGCAAGACTCTTACATCAGCAGCTCATAAATGAATGCTTTGCCTGAAAGAACATTGCTGTTATTGATAAAGCTGACACAGTGCTGTGTGTGCAGCTCAGACATCAATGGTAGGCATCACCTTGGTGCCAGTTAAAGTTTAAGTTGATTGAAGTTAATTTTAATTATACCCTTTCATGTTAAGGAATCACCAGTGTGCAACGGTCCAGCTATCTGAGACAATGCGCAACAAGGTCATGTTAAATAAAAAACATTTAATATGACCATTGGTCTGAAATCATAAGTATCACGGGCAAAAACACCCCAACCCCACCCCCACCACACCACACATTTTAGAACATTGACATCAATCAAATGGTCAACATGTCCAGCTACACATAACACAAATGCAAATAAGCAGGGTGGCCCCCTCCCCCCATACATTACAACAAATTGCATACACCGAGATGGAGATATAACACAGCCATCACCTGCAGACATGCACCTCACTTTTCTTCCCCGCTCTCCTTCTCCCCACTACCACCCCTTCCCCTCATCGCCCCTCGCCGCCTGGCTGAGGCGCTCCTCAGGCAGTGCCTCATTGCGGGGGATGAAGGTGGTTGCATTGATATGGGAGTGGGGAGGTAGCGAGGTGGGAACATTCTCGGATCCCGAAGCAGGATCTTGCTCCTGCCTCTCATGTGTCGTTGGCACTGGGGATGCGGAGCCTAAGGGTGGAGTGCCGCACTCCGGGACCACTGAGAGGCCTGTGCCACCAGTGTTCCTGGCTATCGCCTCCACGGCCTTTGCCATCCGCGGAATGTATTCCGTCATGGTGCCGGAGATGCTGGCCAGCTGTCGGGATATGCACCCCAAAATCTGTAGGATCTGGTTACCTATGTCGATAGTCCTCCTGGACAACTCTACCATGTCGCGCCTCTCATCTGGCGCCCGTGGAGCAGACCTGCGTCTACGAAACCTCTGCGGGATCGGCGCCATCCTGGGGACACCTGAGGTGCCCTGTGGCGAGGTGCTTGGGACCGGTACCTCCAGAGTGGAGGTGGGAATGGTGGAGAAGCACGAGATGGCCTTGGGGTGGAATGCCTTCTGGAGCCTGGTGATGCAGGCTCCTCAAAGTCTGCACTCTCATCCGTTGAGAACAGATCCAGCAGATTGACGGGCGAGAATCGGAGTTCCTCAGCACCAGATGTAGGATCGTCCACCCACTCCTGCCCCGTGCCCCCACTTTCTGGCCTCTGTGGTCTTGCCTGGGGCCGCGCTGCTGGCAGAGCTGCAAAACACAAATTAGGTTATTGGAGGAGAAAGGGGTGCTAGGGTCAAAAGGTCAGTTCAACGCTACACACAGCATATGCACAACAAAAGCACCACCGCTATCAAAATCATCATAGACATCACATTTCAGGCCCATCAACACATTCTGCATTGCATTGATTCTCATGAAGCCAGCATTATGTAGAGGACACTTTTAGCAATCATCTATTGGCCGGATATAAGTGGGTGTGGCATCTATTGATGTTACAGCATGCAATGTTGTATACTTTAGTCATGTGGCATCACTTCAGGGTGTGCAGCTGCCTGCGTGGCCGAACGGGGGTCGGGCTCCACTAGTGAGAGCACCCGCTCCTCCATCTCAGTGAGGTCGCTGATGACTGGCAGGCCCCCACCCATTTGTCTCTGCTCGGCCCTATTCCTTCATAGTTCCTTCTGTAAAAGGTAACAGCACGACATGGTATGAGATCATTGCGTGATATCATTGCTAGGTACTGTCACAGAGACTGATACAACACATAACAGACAGATGTAATCATGATTATTATGATAATTATCATTCTTTACCTTAAGATATAAACCATGACCGCAGGCTTTGAGTACAATATTCCCAGTAAAAGTGACAGACCTCACATCTGATTATAGTCACAAATGACTCTTACAAATCAAATTATTTAAATATATAAGTACATGTAAATAAATATAATACTTACTCTTGCGGATCCGACAAGGTGGTTCCATCGCTTTTGGCATTGGTTGCCCTCACGCAACTCGGCTATCTCGGCCCATATCTTCTAGTAGGCCTTTAAGGTGGGCTTCCCACGCCCTCCCTAGGTCAAATCACGCCAGCGTGACTGGACATCCTGCATGGGCGACAAACCGGCAATCTGAAAACCCATATTTAAAGCCCATGCCTGAAATAACGCGCATTTTTGGCAATCTGCACAAAAGTGCAAAATCTAGCCCTTGGACAGATAGAAATATACTATATAAATTGATAGATGTGAGAAATATAGATAGACAGTAGATCGATCGATATATATATATATAGATGATAGATAGATAGATAGATAGATAGATCGATAGATAGATAGATAGATAGATAGATAGATAGATAGATAGATAGATAGATAGATAGATAGAAATACAATGATAGAGATGTAAATAGATAGCAAAACATAGGTGATATAATTACAGATAGACAGAATGATAGATAGATGGATGGATAGATAGATAGATAGATAGATAGATAGATAGATAGATAGATAGATAGATAGATAGATAGATAGATAGATAGATAGATAGATAGAATGATAGAAAGTTAGATGGATAGATGGATGGATGAGATGGAGAGATGAGTAAGATAGATAGATAGATAGATAGATAGATAGATAGAAAGGCAGATGCATAAATAGATAGATTAATAGATAGATAGATAGAAAGACGGATGCATAAATAGAGAGATAGATAGATAGAGAGATAGATAGATAGATAGATAGATAGATAGATAGATAGATAGATAGATAGATAGATAGATAGATAGATAGATAGATAGAAAGACTGATGCATACATAGGTAGATTAATAGATAGATAGATAGATAGATAGATAGATAGATAGATAGATAGATAGATAGATAGATAGATAGATAGATAGATAGATAGATAGATAGATAGATAGAAATACAATGATAGAGATGTAAATAGAAAGATAAACATAGATGATATAACTACAGATAGACAGAATGATAGATAGATGGATGGATATATAAATAGATAGATAGATAGATAGATAGATAGATAAATAGATAGATAGATAGATAGATAGATAGATAGATAGATAGATAGATAGATAGATAGATAGATAGATAGATAGATAGAAATATAAAGCTAGTTTTTCCATTATTTTTGCATGCTTACTGCCCACAACATCCATTTTACTGCTGAAATGAAGTGTCACGCCCATATATCGCCCATTTAGTCACAAAGTGGAAACTGATGTCCATTTCTCGGTCATTTATCGGCGAGCGTTACTTTCAGCATGTACGTAACTGGAAGACAAAATAATACCGGCCGCCCATTTTTTTGTGGTGTAATTATCAGAATGGGCGAGCCCATCACCCATAAAACCCCCAGCGTTACTTTCGGCAAGTAATTAATGCCGAGATTCAATAATACCGACCGCCCACGTTTTTTTGTAAATAGCAAGTCGCTTCAACTTCGGGGGAGTTTGGATGTACTCTGGTGTTATTCTTATGTGATGTGACCATCTGCACAGACATCTTATTATAGTATGGATGATTGAATTTTACTGTCGGTGTCTTAGTGGGTAAATTTATTGCTTGTGAACAATCGGCATTATACTTTTATGGAATGGGGCCAGCCATTTCTCAGCCTGCATTGATTTAAACACAGATGCTGCAGAGTGCAAATCGCACAATGTCTAATCCACAGCAATCTAAGACATGCCAGACTGATGAGGAGGACCAGACCATACACCCTCTGCACGTACAGAGGGAAGCGGTCTTACCTCGACATATCCAAGAACATCTGCCTTCGGAGACTGCGCTTCCGCAAAATGGTTATCAGTGAGATATGCCAGTTCATCTGGACAGATCTGCAGCCTGCCAGCACCTTCAGGACATCACTGTCCGTCGAGGTCAAGGTCACCGCGGCACTGTCGTTCTCCGCGTCCAGTTCCTTTCAGGCCTCCGCGGTCGACGTTTGCGTTATATCTCAGCATTCCACACATTGCTGCATTAGACAGGTCACTGAAGCCCTGTACGCACGTAGGATTGACTTTATCAGCTTCCCTGTTCCCAGCAAGGCTCAGACTGAGCAATACGCACATTGCCATGTGTGCACCTTCTCAGGACGCAGAGGTTTTTCGCAACCGAAAAGGATTTCACTCCCTGAAGGTCCAACTAATTGTCGACCACAACCTGATAATTATGGCAGTGAATGCCAAATTTCCGAGGAGCTTTGATGAGGTGCACATCCTGTGTGAGAGCATTGTATCCGGCATGTTTATCAGTCAGCTACAAAGTCAATGCTGGATGCTTGGTTATAAACGATATGGCCTAGCCACCTGGCTGATGACCCCACTGCGTGACACCCACACCGAGGCCGAGAAGCGATATACCGAGAGTCACAGAGCCACACGCAATGTGATCCAGAAAACCATCAGTGTGCTTAAGCAGCACTTTAGATGCCTGGAGTACTCAGGATGGGAGTTACAATACAACCCTGATCAGGTAGCTCAATTTGTGGTTGTGTGCTCCATGCTGCAAAACCTGACTATCAGGAGGAAACAAGAATTGCCAGAAGAGAATGATGGTCCGCTTCAGGAGAGAGAGGAAGGGGAGGATGAGGGGTTGGATGCTGACCTCGGGCCATATAATCAAGCTGATTATGCAACCATGCCCAGGCCCCATCCATACCACAGGAAAGGATCCGTGGTGGCTACATAGCTGCAAGATTCTTACATCAGCAGCTCATAAATGAATGCTTTGCCTGAAAGAACGTTGCTGTTATTGACAAAGCTGACACACTGCTGTGTGTGAAGCTCAGACATCAATGGTAGGCATCACCTTGGTGCCAGTTAAAGTTTAAGTTGATTGAAGTTAATTTTAATTATACCCTTTCATGTTAAGGAATCACCAGTGTGCAACGGTCCAGCTATCTGAGACAATGCGCAACAAGGTCATGTTAAATAAAAAACATTTAATATGACCATTGGTCTGAAATCATAAGTATCACGGGCAAAAACACCCCACCCCCACCCCACCACACTTTTTAGAACATTGACATCAATCAAATGGTCAACATGTCCAGCTACACATAACACAAATGCAAACGAGCAGGGTGGCCCCCTCCCCCCATACATTACAACAAATTGCATACACCCAGAGGGAGATATAACATAGCTACACCTGCAGACATGCACCTCACTTTCCTTCCCCCTCTCCTTCTTCTCCCCACCTCTACCCCTTCCCCTCCTCGCACCTTGCTGCCTGGCCGAGATGCTCCTCAGGCGGTGCCAGATTGCTGGGGATGAAGGTGGTTGCATGGATATGGGAGCGGGGGGGGGTAGCAAGTGGGAACATTTTCAGATCCCGAAGCAGGATCTTGCTACTGCATCTCATGTGTCGTTGGCACTACGGGTGCGGAGCCTAGGGGTGGAGTGCCTCGCTCCGGGATCACTGGGAGGCCTGTGCCACCAGTGTTCCTGGCTATTGCCTCCAGGGCCTTTGCCATCCGCGGAACATACTCCATCATGGTGCCGGAGATGCTGGCCAGCTGTCGGGATATGCACCCCAATGCCTGTAGAATCTGGTTACCTATGTCTACAGTCCTCCTGGACAATTCTACCATGTCGCCCCTCTCATCTGGCGCTCATGGAGCAGACCTGTTGCGTCTACGAAATCTCCGCGGGGTCGGCGCCGTCCTGGGGACACCTGGGGTGCCCTGTGGTGAAGTGCTTGGCTCGGTACCTCCAGAGTGGAGGTGGGAATGGTGGAGGAGCATGAGATGGCCTTGGGGTGGAATGCCTTCTGGAGTCTGGCGATGCAGGCTCCTCAAAGTCCGCGCTCTCATCCATTGAGAATGGACCCAGTAGGTTGACGGTGAAAATCAGAGCTCCTCAGCACCAGACGTAGAATTGTCCACCGACTACTGCCCCGCACCCCCAACTTCTGTGGTCTTGCCTGGGTCCGTGCTGCTGGCAGAGCTGCAAAACACAACTGAGGTTATTAGAGGAGAAGGAGGTGCTATGGTTACAAGGTGAGTCCAGTGGCTGCACACAGCATGTGCACGACAAAAGCACCACCAGTATCAAAATCTTCACATGCATCACATTTCATGCCCATCAACGCATTCTGCATTGCCACGATTCTCATGAGGCCAGCATTATTTAGAGGACACTTTTAGCACTTATCTATCATATATTATTGGTCGGATATGAGTGGGTGTGGCATCTCTTGACTTTACATCACTAGTGGGTCGGGCTTCCATGTCAGTGAGGCCCCCACCCGTTTGTCTCTGCTCGGCCCTATTCCTCGATAGCTTCTTCTGTAAAAAGTTACAGCACGACATGGGACTGTCACAGAGACTGATACAACACATAACAGACAGATGTAATCATGATTATTATGATAATTATCATTCTTTACCTTAAGATATAAACCATGACCGCAGGCTTTGAGTACAATATTCCCAGTAAAAGTGACAGACCTCACATCTGATTGTAGTCACAAATGACTCTTACAAATCAAATTATTTAAATATATAAGTACATGTAAATAAATATAATATTTACTCTTGCGGATCCGACAAGGTCGTTCCATCGCTTTCAGCATTGGTTGCCCTCAAGCACCTTGTTGGCCACCGACGAGACCACTTCGGCTATCTCGGCCCATATCTTCTAGTAGGCCTTTGGGGTGGGCTTCCCACGCCCTCCCTGGGTCAAATCACGCCAGTATGTGGGAGGCATTTGCCTTATCCGAGAACCTCCTGGCTCTCTTTCATCCACCCAGTTGTTTGTCTCCCAGCTCACTGCTCTCACCAGCATCAATCTCCACAGTGTGCTGTGTCGCCTCCTCGACTCCCTCTATTATAGGCACCAAGTTCATGAAAATATCTGGCTGTTAACAGCTAACTTTTGTCGCACAATTTTCTAGAAAGCTGGAAACTCTCCCTCCTACTTCCCAAAGCAGCCAAACAAGCACCCACACCACACCCACACATGCCTTCACTCACTCTCTGCTCCCTCTCTCTCTGTCTCCTCTTATGCGCATGTAATGATGATCCCTGACCTCCTGAATCGTGGGAAACGAGTGTTGCCATGCTGTTACTAAGTACGGCAACACTTTACGACAGAAGGTCAGAGAGATTTAACGCTAACGGCCATTTCAGATCGCTCGCGGTAACGCCCAATTTTTAAAATGGAGACTAGGGGCTTGGAAAATGGGTGACAAACCAGCGATCTGAAAATACATTTTTAACGCCCATGCCTGAAATAATGCGTATTTTTCGGTGATCTGCACAAAAGTGAAAAATCTAACCCCAGGACAGATAGAAAGATACTATATAATTTGATAGATGTAAAAAATATGGACAAATAGTAGATCGATAGATAGATAGATAGATATACGGATATAAATGATAGAAATATAGATAGATAGATAGATAGATAGATAGATAGATAGATAGATAGATAGATAGATAGATAGATAGATAGACAGACAGACAGACAGACAGACAGACAGATAGATAGATAGTTTCATGATTAGCCATGATCATACTGAACGGTGGTGCAGGTTCGAAGGTCTGAATGGCCTACTCCTGCACTTATTTTCAATGTCTCTATGTTTATATGATTGATAGATAGATCGATAGATAGATAGATAGATAGATAGATAGATAGATAGATAGATAGATAGATAGATAGATGGATGATAGAAATAAAATGATAGATATAGATGATAGAGAGATAGATAGATAGATAGATAGATAGATAGATAGATAGATAGATAGATAGATAGATAGATAGATAGATAGATAGATAGATAGAAATAAAATGATCGATATATAGATGGGTACTAGATTATTAAAAATGAAATAACAGCGCATTTGCAAAGCAGTGACAGAATCGGTTCATGTCAACATGGATTTATGAAAGGGAAATCATGCTTGACAAATCTTCTGGAATTTTTTGAGGATGTAACTAGGAGAGTGGTCAAAGGAGAACCAGTGGATGTGGTGTATTTGAACTTTCAAAAGGCTTTTGACAAGGTCCCACACAAGAGATTAGTGAGCAAAATTAAAGCACATTGTATTGGGGGTAATGTCCTGACATGGATAGAGAACTGGTTGGCAGACATTACACAGAGAGTCAGGATAAATTGTTCCTTTTCAGAATGGCAGGCAGTGACTAGTGGGGTGCCGCAGGGCTCAGTGCCTGGACCCCAGCTATTTACAATATACATTAATGATTTGGATGAAGGAATTGAGTGTAATATCTCCAAGTTTGCAAATGACACAAAACTGGGTGGCGGTGTGAGGATGCTAAGAGGCTGCAGGGTGAGTTGGACAAGTTAGGTGAGTGGGCAAACTTTGGAGGCAAAAACACGAAGGCAGAATATTATCTGAATGGTGGCAGATTCGTAAAAGGGGTAGTGCAACGAGACCTGAGTGTCATTGTTCATCAGTCATTGAAAGTTGGCATGCTGCTGCAGCAGGCGGGGAAGAAGGCAAATGGTATGTTGGCCTTCATAGCTAGGGGTGTTGAGTATAGGAGCAGGGAGGTCTTACTGCAGTTGTACAGGGCCTTGGTGAGGCCGCACCTGGAATATCGTGTTCAGTTTTGGTCTCCTAATCTGAGGAAGGATGTTCTTGCTATTGAGGGAGTGCAGCGAAGGTTCACCAGACTGATTCCCGGGATGGCTGGACTGACATATGAAGAGAGACTGGATCGATTGGGCCTTTATTCACTGGAGTTTAGAAGGATAAGAGGAGATCTCATAGAAGCATATAAAATTTTGACAGGACTGGACAGGCTAGATGCAGGAAGAATCTTCCCGATGTTGGGGAAGTCCAGAACCAGGGGACACAGTCTAAGGATAAGGGGTAAGCCATTTAGGACTGAGATGAGGAGAAGCTTCTTCACTCAGAGAGTTGTTAACCTGTGGAATTCGCTACCGCAGAGAGTTGTTGATGCCAGTTCATTGGATATATTCAAACGGGAGTTAGTTATGGCCCTTACGGCTAAAGGGATCAAGGGGTATGGAGAGAAAGCAGGAAAGGGGTACTGAGGTGAATAATCAGCCATGATCTTATTGAATGGTGGTGCAGGCTCGAAGGGCCGAATGGCCTACTCCTGTACCTATTTTCTATGTTTCCATGTTTTTATCGATAGATAGATAGATAGATAGATAGAGGGCTAGATTTTACACTCTTGTGCAGAGCACCCAAAAATGTGCGTTATTTCCGGTGTGCTCGGTAAAAATGGGTTTTCAGATGGCAATCTTTCGCCCATTCTCAAAGCCCCGAGTCTCCATTTTTTAATTGGGTGTTACCGTGAGCGATATGAAATGTCACCAAGCATCCAGCATTGACCTTGTGGCTGATTGGTAAACAAGTCAGATACAGTGCTCTCACACAGGATGTGAGCATCATGGATGCTGCCTGGAAATTTAGCATTCACTGCCATAATAATTTGCTGCTGGTCGACAACGAGTTGCAAATTCAGGGAGTAGAATCCCTTACGGTTCCTGAAAACCTCTGCATCCTGAAAATGTGCCTGCATCACGATGTGCATACAGTCTATTGCTCCTTGCACCTTGGGGAAGTTAGCAATTTAGTAGAATCCTAGCGCCCTCTCAGTGTGAGCCTCCCTGGTCATAGGGAAGCTGATAAAGTCAATCCTGCGTGCGTACAGGGCTTCAGTAACCTGTCTAATGCAGCAATCTGTGGCATGCTGAGATATACTGCAAATATTGCCAGCTGAGGCCTGAATGGAACCCAGCGATGACCTTGACCTCGACAGAGACTGCCGTCCTGATGGTGCTGGCAGGCTGCAGATCTCCCCTTATGAGTTGGCATATTTCACTTATAGCCACTTTGTGGAAGCGTAGTCTCCTAAGGCAGGTGGTATCGTACAAGTTGAGGTAAGACTCCTTCTCCCTGTACTTGCAGGAGGTGTAACATCTGGTCCTCCTCATCAGTCTGTCACGACTTACATTGGGCACATGATGCTGTCAAGTGTACCTTCTGCCACCTCGAGTCTGCAGCATGTGAGTGGTCATCAAGAGAGGGTGAGAAATGACAGGTCCCATTGCAACAGCTACCTGTTTTCCACTGATTGTTCACAAAGAATGAATGTCCCCAGTAATATACCCAGGGCTAGATTTTACACTTTTTTTGCATGCATAATGCCCACTTAACGTCCATTTTACCGCTGAAATGAGGTATAATGCCCAGCTATTGCCCATTTAGCCACAAAATGTGTTGCGGATGCAATAACTCAATAGGCTTAGTACCGTGAACTCCATCAGGTGCGACCTGACTCTACCTTATCAGCTCTCAAAGTGAGGATTAAACATGGAGGCTTTCTTTATATCCAAGGGCTGCATATGTATGTCTGTGACCCAATGACCTCTGACGGTCGCTCCCCCTGGTGGCAGGTAAACCCAGGGCTATATACATTATATCCTTCCCCCCCAAGATCTTGGTATCAGTCCTATTTACAAATTGAGAAGATCCGGGGCTTTCCGCTCCCTAGTTAATCACCTCAGTTCAATTCCAGATCTGGGTGAGCTCTCCGAGTCATTCATGACTTGAGGCTGGTAGCCAACCTAATGGGAGTAGCAGTATCCATGTCGGGGATTGAAGGTCCAGATTAATTGACAACAGCAGTGTCTTCTGATGGCTGAATATGAATCGGTTGGTCATTGATGTTGTCTTCTTCAAGCTGTTCCGGTTCGTCTGTGTGCCGCAATTTCAGTTGATCAATTTGCCTCCTGGATGTTTGCCCATTAGTGAGCCTGACAATAAGCACCCTGTTACCCTCCTTGGCCGTAACAGTGCCAGTGACCCATTTGACCATAATTTAGCACATACACAGCATCATTAATAGAGATGTCGCGTGACACGGCAGTGCGATCATGATACCACTGCCGATGTTGACGTCTGTTTTCAACGTGATCATTAAGGTCAGGGTGGACAAGTGAGAACCTGGTCTTGAGACCTCTCTTTATCAACAATTCAGCAGGGGGGGATCCCGGTAAGTGTGTGGGGTCTCGTCCTGTAACTAAGTAGTATGCGTGACAAGCGAGTCTGCAAAGAACCGTGAGTTACGCGTTTCAGACTCTGCTTGATGGTTTGGACGGCCCGCTTCACTTGACCATTGGACATGGGTTTGAATGGTGCTGACCTTACTTACTTGATACCATTGAGTCTCACAAACTCTTGAAACTCCAAACTTGTGAAGCACTCCAAATCAGAGTCAATGCCAGGCCCCCAAACGTGAGACCTGGCAATGGCCTTCATCATCACAATACCGGGATGGGTACTGTGTAAATCCCGTACAAATCTCTCCCTGCCTTTCTTGGGCATGACAACATGATTATCCCATAGCAAACAATCAGATTGAATGGATAGTTTGTCTTTGCAACGGTTGTGAGGTTTGGTCTCATCACACACTTCCCTGGGTATGGGTGACCAATCACTACTAAGGACACAACGTTTTACAGCTGATAAGATCGGATCCTGGCTGGTCCAGGTCCTAGCTTGTTGAGCAGTGACAGGCGACCCTTCACTCTCACAGGCATCCATGACCAACAGTAGGTCTGCGGGTTGTAGCGTTTCCACCTCCGGCGTGGGCAACGGTAAACAGCTCAATGCATCGGCACAAGTCTCGGTGCCAGGTCTAGGGTGAATGACATAACCATAGGCAGATAATGTCAGCGCCCACCTCCGGATGCAAGACGATGCATTGCTTTTGATATCTCTGTGCTCTGAAAACAAAGATATGAGCAGCTTGTGATCGGTTTCAAGCTCGAAACAAAGCCCAAACATATACTGGTGCATCTTTTTAACCCCATATATGCAGGCTAAAACTTCTTTCTCTACCATGCCACAGGCTCTTTCCGCTTTAAACATGCTTCTCGACGTGTACACAATGGGTTGTAGTTTGCCTGACTCATTGGATTGTTGGAGCACACAACCAATCCCATGTGATGATGTGTCACAGGCCAATACTAAATGCTTGCATGGGACATAATGTACCAGCAATTTGTTGGAACAAAGCAGATTTCTAGCCTTCTCGAAGGCCCTGTCTTGAGATACACCCCAAACCCAGTTGTCGCCTTTTCTGAGCAGCATGTGCAGTGGCTCCAATAATGTGCTCAATTTAGGTAAGAAATGACCGAAGTAGTTGAAAAGACCAAGGAATGAACGCAGCTCCATCACATTCTGGAGTCTGGATGCATTTTTGATGGCCTCTATTTTCGAGTCCATTGGCCTGATGCCGTCTGCAGCAATCTTCCTTCCCAGAAATTCGACTTCCAGTGCCATAAAGACGCACTTTGAATGTTTCAGCCTGAACCCTACTTTGTCCAGATGACGTAGAACCTCTTCCAGGTTGTGCAGCTGTTCGACAGTGTCATGACCTGTGACCAGAATGTCGTCTTGGAACACCATGGTTCTAGGGACAGACTTCAATAAACTCTCCATATTTCTCTGAAATATGGCTGCAGCCAAGCGAATTGCGAAAGGACAACTGTTGTAAATGAACAGCCCTTTATGCGTATTGATGCAAGTAAGTTTCTTCGACGACTTGACAAGCTCCTGTGTCATATAGGCCGGCGTCAGATCCAATTTGGTGAACGACCTTCCCCCGGCTAGCGTTGCAAACATGTCATCAGCCTTTGGTAATGGGTACTGATCCTGTTTTGAAACTCAGTTGATCGTAACCTTGTAGCCTCCACAAATCTTAACAGTGCCATCACTCTTCAGCACAGGAGCAATGGGACTAACCCATTCGTTAAATTCGAAGGGTGAAATGATCCCTTCACATTGGAGTCTGTCCAGTTCGATTTCGACCTTCTCCCTCATCATGTACGGGACCGCCCGGACTTTGTGATGGATGGGTCTTGCATCTGAGTCCAGGTGGATCTGCACCTTGGCTCCCGTGAAGTTGCCGATGCCCGGTTCAAACAGCAAAGAAATTTGCTTAGCATTTGAGCCCACGAAGCATCATCCACCGATGACAAAGCTTTAATATTGTTCCAGTTCCACTTCATTTTTTTGAGCCAACTCCTGCCAAACAGCATTGAACCATTGCCTGGAATGATCCACAGCGATAGATCATGAACCACCCCATCGTACAACACCTTGACTGCTGCACTCGATGGGAAGTACTGTGCACCAGATTGTGTCGTTGGTTGACAAAGCTACACCTGGCAGGGCCTACCCGACTGTGTTTGCGAAACCTGTAGCTTCTCGAAGTCTGCCATTGGGCACGAATCCAATTTCACCCTGATGGCATTGTGGGGGCAATCAATGGCCTCATCAGTGCTGGTATGAGCTCTTTAGTGTAGGTACGCAATTTTGCATTTACTGGACTCAGCTTGGGTTTCACGGCCTTGGTGTCCCACAGCTTTTCGAAAATCCTCTGGCTCATAATTGACTGTCTAGCACCAGTGTCTAATTCCATTGATACCGGCACGCAATTCAATTTTACTTCAATCATTATCGGTTGGCTCTTTGTCACTTCCTCCTCCAGTATCTCGGGTTGCATTGCCGGATCCGCTCCGGATCGGTCATCATCATCGGTGGTGCGTCGCAGCACGCTGGCTGAGCTGCAGACATAGCCGCTGAAGGTGCCCAATTTTCGCACAGCCTTTGCAAATAGACTGTCTGAAACGGCACTGATGAGGCCATTGATTGCCCCCACAATGCCATCAGGGTGAAATTGGATTCGTGCCCAATGGCAGACTTCGAGAAGCTACAGGTTTCGCAAACACAGTCAGGTAGGCCCTGCCAGGTGCAGCTTTGTCAACCAACGACACAATCTGGTGCACAGTACTTCCCATCGAGTTCTGACTCTACAAGGATATCTGCTTTGTACTAATGACCGTGGTCAGGCAAGCCTGGGCAATCATGATGGCCCTGCTCAGATCCAGCATCTCTGCAGCCAGCGGTTTCTGCAGGATCACCTCGTGGTTTATGCCTGTTACAAAGACGTCGCGCAGCATGTCTTCCAACGCGGTTCCAAACTTACACGGCCCAGCGAGACGTCTCAGATTGGTAACAAATTCCACCAGGTGCTGGCCCTCAGAACGAACATGCTTGTAAAAGCGCTATCTCGAGATAAAGATGTCTGCTTTAGGTTTGAGATGGTCCCGAATCAGAGCACACAATTCCTCATAGGTCTTTTCCGATGGACGTGCAGGTGAGAGCAGATTCTTTATGAGGCCATACATTTTTGCACCACAAACCTTGAGGAAAACCGCCCTGCGCCTAACTGCGTCAGCGTCGTCATCCATCTTGTTGGCCATGAAGTACTGGTCGTGTCAATGTGTAAAATCCTCCCAGTCTTCTGCCTCCACGAATCGCTCCAGGATTCCAACGGTGCTCATTTTTTTTTTGTGCGTGAAAGTTCGTATTGTGTCTTGTCGCCAAATGTTGCGTATGCAATAGGCTTAGTACCATGAACTCAATTAGGTGCGACCTGACTCTACTTTATTAGCTCTCAAAGTGAGGATTAAACATGGAGGCTTTCATTATATCCAAGGGCTGCATGTGTGTCTCTGTGGCCCAATGACCACCGAAGGTCGCTCCCCCTGTTGGCAGGTAAACCCAGGTGAAATGGAAACATATAAACATAGAAACATAGAAAATAGGTGCAGGAGTAGGTCATTCGGTACTTTGAGCCTGCACCACCATTCAATAAGATCATGGCTGATCATTCCCTCAGTACCCCTTTCCTGCTTTCTCTCCATACCCCTTGATCCCCTTAGCCGTAAGGGCCATATCTAAATCCCTCTTGAATATATCCAATGAACTGGCATCAACAACTCTCTGTGGCAGGGAATTCCACAGGTTAACAACTCTCTGAGTGAAGAAGTTTCTCCTCATCTTAGTCCTAAATGGCCTAACCCTTATCCTAAGACTGTGTCCCCTGGTTCTGGACTTCGCCAACATCGGGAACAATCTACCCGCATCTAACCTGTCCCGTCAGAATCTTATATGTTTCTATGGGATCCCCTCTCATCCTTCGAAACTCCAATCTATAAAGACCCAGTTGATCCAGTCTCTCTTCATATGTCAGTCCTGCCATCCCGGGAATCAGTCTGGTGAACCTTCGCTGCACTCCCTCAATAGCAAGAATGTCCTTCCGCAGATTAGGAGACCAAAACTGAACATAATATTCCAGGTGAGGCCTCACCAAGGCCCTGCACAACTGCAGTAAGACCTCCCTGCTCCTATACTCAAATCCCCTAGCTATGAAGGCCAACATACCATTTGCCTTCTTCACCGCCTGCTGTACCTGCATGCCAACTTTCAATGGCTGATGAACCATGACACCCAGGTCTCATTGCACCTCCCCTTTTCCTAATCTGCCGCAAATCAGATAATATTCTGTCTTCGAGTTTTTGTCCCCAAAGTGGATAACCTCACATTTATCCACATTATACTGCATCTGCCATGCATTTACCCACTTACCTAACCTGTCCAAGTCACCCTGCAGCCTCCTAGCGTCCCCTTCACAGCTCACACCACCACCCAGTTTAGTGTCATCTGCAAACTTGGAGATATTACACTCAATTCCTTCATACAAGTCATTGATGTATATTGTAAATAGCTGGGGTCCCAGCACTGAGCCCTGCGGCACTCCACTAGTCACTGCCTGCCATTCTGAAAAGGACCCATTTATCCCGACTCTCTTCCTCCTGTCTGCCAACCAGTTCTCTATCCACAGCAGTATATTACCCTCATACCATGTGCTTTGATTTTGCACACCAATCTCTTGTGTGGGACCTTGTCAAAAGCCTTTTGAAAGTCCAAATACACCACATCCACTGGTTCTCTCTTGTCCACTCTACAAGTTACATCCTCAAAAAATTCCAGAAGGTTTGTCAAGCATGATTTCCCCTTCATAAATCCATGCTGACTTGGACCGATCCTGTCACTGCTTTCCAAATGTGCTGCTATTTCATCCTTAATAATTGATTCCAACATTTTCCCACTACTGATTTCAGGCTAACCAGTCTATAATTACCTGCTTTCTCTCTTCCTCTCTTTTTAAAAAGTGGTGGTACATTAGCTACCCTCCAGTCCATAGGAACTGATCCAGAGTCGATAGGCTGTTAGAAAATGATCATCAATGCATCCACTATTTCTAGGGCCACTTCCTTAAGTACTCTGGGATGCAGACTATCAGGCCCCGGGGATTTATCGGCCTTCAATCCCATCAATTTTCCTAACACAATTTCCTGCCTCATAAGGATATCCATGAGTTTCTACTTCTCACTAGACTCTCGGTCCCCTAGTACTTCTGGAAGGTTATTTGTGTCTTCCTTCGTGAAGACAGAACCAAAGTATTTGTTCAATTGGTCTGCCATTTCTTTGTTCTCCATTATAAATTCACCTGAATCCGACTGCAAGGGACCTACGTTTGTCTTCGCTAATCTTTGTCTCTTCACATATCTATATAAACTTTTGCAGTCAGTTTTTATGTTCCCGGCAAGCTTCTTCTCGTACTCCATTTTCCCCCTCTTAATTAAACCCTTTGTCCTCCTCTGCTGAATTGTCCCAGTCCTCAGGTTTGCTGCTTTTTCTGGCCAATTTATATGCCTCTTCCTTGAATTTAACACTATCCTTAATTTCCCTTGTTAGCCACAGTTGAGCCACCTTCCCCATTTTATTTTTTACTCCAGACAGGGATGTAAAATTGCTGAAGTTCATCCATGTGATCTTTTAATGTTTGACATTGCCTATCCACCATCAACCCTTTAAGTATCATTTGCCAGCCTATTTTAGCCAATTCACGCCTCAAACCATCAAAGTTACCTTTCCTTACATTCAGGAGCCTAATTTCTGAATTAACTGTGTTACTCTCCATCTTAATAAAGAATTCTACCATGTTATGGTCACTCTTCCCCAAGGGGCCTCGCACAACAAGATTGCTAATTTGTCCTATCTCATTACACATCACCCAGTCTAGGATGGCCTGCTCCCTAGTTAGTTCCTCGACATATTGGTCTAGAAAACCATCCCCAATACACTCCAGGAAGTCCTCCTCCACCACATTACTACCAGTTTGGTTAGCCCAATCAACATGTAGATTTCGGCCACCCATGATAACTGCTGTACCTTTATTGCATGCATCCCTAATTTCTTGTTTGATGCTGTCCCCAATCTCACTACAACTGTTTGGTGGTCTGTACACAACTCCCACCAGCGTTTTCTGCCCCTTGGTATTCCGTAGCTCCACCCATACCAATTCCACATCATCCAGGCTAATGTCCCTCCTTACTATTGCAATAATTTCCTCTTTAGCCAACAATGCCACCCCACCTCCTTTTCCTTTCTGTCTATCCTTCCTAAATGTTGAATACCCCTGGATGTTGAGTTCCCAGCCTTGGTCACCCTGGAGCCATGTCTCCATGATGCCAATTACATCATACCCATTAACTGACACCCATTTTTCGGACACTTATCGTCGAGCGCTCCTTTCCCCATGTGCATAATGCTGGGACAAAATAATACCGCCCGCCCACTTGTTTTGGGCGGAATCATCAGAATGGTCAAAACCAACGCCCATAATATTGCCCAACATTACTTTCCGCATGTAATTAATGCCGAGATTCAATTAATACTGACTGCCCACTTTTTTTTGCCGTGAAGATCACATTTGCCGAAATTAACGCCCAGGAGATCGCCCAGCGTCACTTTCACCACCTCGCACACATCTCGCCCACAATATCGCTCACCCAACACACCACTCAGAAAAAGTGGAGCTCTTCTGAATGAATCACAGCGGTGTGGCGCAATTTTTAAAATCGCAGATCGCTTCATTCAAAAGGCTGCTTCAACTTCGGGGGAGTTTGGATTCATTCTGCAGTTCTTCTCAGGTGAAGTGACCATCTCAACAGACATATTTCCAGACTCTGGACTAGTGGGGTTTACTGTAGGTTTATTTTAGTGAGGAAATTATTGCTTCTGATCAATCGCTATTATACTTTCATTGCAATGGGGCCTGCTATTTCTCAGCCTGCATCGATTAATACGCAGATGCTGCAGAGTGCAAATGGCTCAATGACTATTGCACATCATTATGTGCCCAATTTAAGACATGCAAGAATGAGGAGGAGCTCCAGACCATACACACCCCGCACTTACAGGGAGAAGAGGTTTTACCTCGACGTGTCTGAGCACACCTGCCTTCAGAGACTGCGCTTCCACAAGGTGGTGAACAATGAAATATGCGAGCTCATCGGGCCACATATGCAGCCTGCCATCAGGACATCAGTGTCGGTCGAGGTCAAGGTCACTGCGGCACTGTCTTTCTGCACCTCCTTTCGGGCCTCCCCAGTCGAAATTTCCCCTCTATCTCACCATGCCACCTATCGCTGCATTAAACAGGTCACCGAGACCTTGTACACGTGAAAGGTGAGCTTTATCAGCTTCCACATGACCACGGAGGCTCAGACTGACAGGGGCTGGAGCATTCTACCGCATTGCTAAGTTCCCCAGGGTGCAGGGAGCAATACAGTGCACTCAAATCGCCATGCGGGCACCTTCTCAGCACCCAGAGATTTTTTGTAACAGGAAAAGGATTTCACTCCCTGAAGGTCCAAAGAGTTGTCGACCACAACCAGATCATAAAGGCAGTGAATGCCAAATGTCCGGGCAGCTTCAATGAGGCTCACATCCTGCGTGAGAGCACTGTCTCTGACATGTTTAAGAGTCAGCCACAAGGACATGCTGAATGCTTTGGTGCCAACCGATATGGCCTAGCCAGCTGGCTGATGACCCCCCTATGTGGCACCCATACCGAGGCCAAGAAGCAATACAACCAGAGCCATAGAGCCACACGCAATGTGGTCCAGAAAACAATAATTGTGCTTCAGCAGCACTTTAGATGCCTGGACCACTCAGGAGGGGAGCTACAATACAACCCCCGAACTAAAGATATAAAGGACGGTATGCAATTAAAAACAAGGGCATACAAAGTTGCCAAAAACAGTGGGAGGACAGAAGGTTGGGAAGCTTTTAAAAGCCAGGAAAGAATGACTAAAACAATGATTAAGTAAGGGAAGATAGACTATGAAAGTAAACTGGCACAAAATATAAAAATAGATAGCAAAAGTTTCTATAGGTATATAAAAAGGAAAAGTATATAAAAAGAAAAAAGGAAAAGTAAATGTTGGTCCCTTAGAGGACGAGACCAGGGAATTAGTAATGGGGAACATGGAGATGGCAGAAACTCTGAACAAATATTTTGTATCAATCTTTACGGTAGAGGACACTAACAATATCTCAACAGTGGATAGTCAAAGGGCTATAGGGGGGAGGAACTAAACACAATTACAATCACTAAGGAGGTGGTACTCAGTAAGATAATGGGACTAATGGCAGATAAATCCCCTGGACCTGATGGCTTGCATCCTCGGGTCTTAAGAGAAGTAGCAGCAGGAATAGTGGATGGAATGGTTGAAATTTACCAAAGTTCCCTGGATTCTGGGGAGGTCCCAGCTGATTGGAAAACTGCAAATGTAACGCCCCTATTTAAAAAGGGAGGCAGACAAAAAGCAGGAAACTATAGACCAGTTAGTCTAACATCTGTGGTTGGGACAAGGTTGGAGTCCATTATTAAAGAAGCAGTAGCAGGACATTTGGAAAAACAAAATTCGGTCAGGCAGAGTCAGCATGGATTTATGAAGGGAAAGTCATGTTTGACAAATTTGCTGGAGTTCTTTGAGGATGTAACGAACAGTGTGGATAAAGTGGAACCAGTGGATGTGGTGTATTTGGACTTCCAGAAGGTATTTGACAAGGTGCCACATAAAAGGTTACTGCATAAGATAAAAGTTCACGGGGTTGGGGGTAATATATTAGCATGGATAGAGGATTGGTTATCGAACAGAAAACAGAGAGTCGGGATAAATGGTTCATTCTCGGGTTGGCAATCAGTAACTAGTGGGGTGCCGCAGGGATCAGTGCTGGGACCCAACTATTTACAATCTATATTAACAACTTGGAAGAAGGGACCGAATGTAATGTAGCCAAGTTTGCTGACGATACAAAGATGGGAGGAAAAGCAATGTGTGAGGAGGACACAAAAAATCTGCAAAAGGACATAGGGCTAGAATTTCCACTTTTGTGCTTATCGCCCAAAAATGAACGTTATTTTCGGCGAGGGCGGTAAAAAAGGGTTTTCAGATCGTCGACTTCTCGCCCATTCTCAAAGCACCTAGGGCTACAACCTGCACTTTTGTGGATATCGGCCAAAAATTTCCGGCGTGGGTGTTAAAAAAGGGTTTTCAGATTGCTGACTTCTCGCCCATTGTCAAACTATCTAGTTTCCACTTTTGAAAATGGGCGCTATGCGAGCGATATAAAATGGGCGGTAGCGTTAAATATTTTTGACCTGCTGCTGTAAAGTGTGGCCGTCCTTAGCAACGGCATGGCAATGCTCGATTCCCACAATTCTGGAGGTGAAGGTCATCATGACATACGCAGAAGAGGAGACAGTGAGAGAGGGAGCTCAGAGGGACTGAAGGCGTGGCTGGGTGTGGTGTTGCTGCTTTGGGAGGAAGCAGGGAGACTTTAGAGTTTCACAGTAAGTAGGCAAACAAAAAGTAGCTGTTACCAGCCACATATTTGACCGAATTTGGCCTATAATGGAGAGAGAAAAGGAGGCATCACAGCAAGCTGTGGAGACTGAAGCTGGAGAGAGCAGTGAGGTGGGAGAGGAGCACATTGGAGGGTGCAAAAGAGCCAGGAAGTTCTCGGATGAGACAAATGTCTCCCTCCTGCAGGAGGTCGAGTCACGCTCGGGTGATTTGACACAGGGAGGACTTGGGAAGCCCACCCCAAAGGCATTCCAGAACATATGGACCGAGATAGCAGAGGTGGTCTCGTCGGCAACCAATGAGGTGCGTGAGGGCAACCAATGCCACAAACGATGGAACGACCTTCTGGAATCCGCAAGAGTATTACATTGATTTACATGTACTTATGTATTTATATAATTTGATTTGTAACAGTCATGAGGGACTATCATCAGATGTGAGGTCTTTCACTTTTACCGGGAATGTTTTACTCAAAGCCTGCAGTCACAGTGTGCGTCTTTAGGTAAAGAATGATAATTATCATAATAATCATGATTACATCTGTCAGTTATGTGTTGTATCAGTCTCTCTGACAGTACCTATCAATGATATCACGCAATCCCATGCTCACATGCCATGTCGTCCTGTCACCTTTTACAGAAGAAGCTATCGACGATGAGGTCCGTGCAGAGACGGGCCCACCAGTCCCCAGCGACATCACTGACATGGTGTGCTCGCACTCGTGGGGAAGCACACCCGGACAGCCACAGACGCATCTGCGGACCCTGAAGTGATGCCACGTGAGTAAAGCTTACACCATTGCGTGATGTAAAGTCAATAGATGCCACACCCACTCATATCCGAACAATCATATTTGATAGATGATTTCTAAAATTTTCATATAAATAATGATGGCCTAATGAAAATCATTGGAATGCAAATGTGTTGATGGTCATTAAATGTGATGTCTGTGATGATTTTGATAGCGGTGGTGCATTTGTCGTGCATATGCTGTCTGTAGCGCTGGACTCACCTTGTCACCCTAGCACCCCCTTCTCCTCTAATAACCTCATTTGTGTTTTGCAGCTCAGTCAGCAACGCGTCCCAAGGCAAGACCACAGAGGCCAGAAGGTGGGGGCGCGGGGCAGGAGTCGGCAGACGATTCTACTACATCTGGTGCTGAGGAGTTCCGATTCTCACCCGTCAATCCGCTGGGTCTGTTCTCCATGGATGAGAGCGTGGACTTCGAGGAACCTGCATCGCCAAGCCCCAGAAGCCATTCCACTCCAAGGCCATCTAGTGGTCCTCTGATCATTCCCGCCTCCACTCTGGAGTTACTGAGCCTAAGCACCTCGCCACAGGGCACCCCATTTGTCCCCAGCACGGCGCCGACCCCACGGAGGCCTCATGGATGTGACAGATCTGTTCCACGAGCCCCTATTGACAGCGGAGAGATGGTACACTTGTCCAGGAGGACTGTAGACATTGGTGACCAGCTCAACGAAGTATTAGATGGCATAACCCGACAGTTGGCCACATTTCCGGCACCATGTCTAAGTACAATCCACAGATGGCGGAGTCCCTTAATGCGATAGCCAGGAACACTGCTGCCACAGACCTCCCAGTGGTCCTGGCGCACGGCACTCCACCCCGAGGTTCTGCACCTCCAGTGCCAACGATAGATGAGAGGCAGGAGCAAGATCCTGCTTCTGGATCCGAGTATGTTTCCACCTCAGTACCCCCCACTCCCGTACCCGTAGCTCTGCCTTTATCCCCCCCAATGAGGCACCAACTGAGGAGCTCCTCGGCCAGGTGCCGTGTAGCGAGGAGGGGAAGGGGTAGAGGTGGGGAGAAGAAGGGGAAGGGGAAGGAAAGTGAGGTGCATGTCCACAGGTGATGGCTGTGTTATATATTCATCTGCATGTATGCAATTTGTTGCAATGTATGGGGGCTCGGAACCACGCTCCTACTTTGCCTTTGTATTCTGTGTTGCTGGACATGTTGAACATGTGATTTATGTCAATGGTGGAAAAAGTGGGGTGTGGGCGGGGGTTGGGTGTTATTGGCTGTGATAGATTTCAGCCCAATGTTGGTATTAAATTTTTGTTATTGAACATAACCTTGTTGCGCATTGTCTCATAGCTGCACTGTTACACACTGGTAATTCCTTAACATGAAAGGGTTAAACAACCTAACATCAATCAACGTAAACTTTAACTGGCACCAAGGTGTTGGGCACCAGTGATGCCTGAGCTGCATACACACAGCAGTGTGTCAGCGTTGTCAGTCACATCAATGTTCTTTCAGGCAAATCGTTCAGATATCAGCTCCTCACGTAAGAGTGGGATTTACAAATGCCAGCCACACCACTGGCATTTATAAATCCCACTCTTACGTTCAGAACTGTTCTACTTTTTGTGGCCGTTTTTTTGGACAGCGATATTGTGGCCGATATGTGTGCGAGGTGGTGAAATTGATGCTGACGATCTCATGGCCACTAGTTTCGGTAAATATGCTATTTATGACAAAAAAAATGGGCGGGCGTCACTATTGAATCTCAACATTAAATCAATGCGGAGACAGAGTGAGAGGGCTTTGATTTCACCCATTCTGATGATTCTGCCCAAAAAAACTGGGCGGTCGGTAATATTTTTTCCCAGTGCTAAGCACATGGGGAAAGTAACACTTGACGATAAATTTCCTAAAAATAGGCGCCAGTTTCCATTTTGTGCCAAAATGGCTGTTATATGGGCGTTATACGTCAGCAGTAAAATGGGCATTAAGTCAGCGTTAAGCATGCAAAAAAAGTGGTTCTAGCCCCTAGTCCCCATTTTTGAAAATGGGCGTTACCATGAGCGATATGAAATGGGCGGTAGTGTTAAATCTCGCTGCCCTTCTGTCGTAAATTGTCGCCGTCCTTAGTAAAGGCATGGCAACGCTCGATTCCCATGATTCAGGAGGTCAAGGGTCATCATGACATGTGCAGAAGAGGAGACAGAGAGAGAGGGAGCTGAGAGGGACTGAAGTCGTGTGTGGTTGTGGTGTGTGCTTGTTCGGCTGTTGTGGGAGGCACGAGGGAGATTCACCAGAAGCAAAAAGCCTACTAAGTACCAAGAACATAGTTGGCACTGAGTTTTTGTCCAACAAATAAGACATAACATGGAAGGGATGGTGGAGGCCCTGGAGCTGCACCCTCATTGCCAACCACACATGAGAGCCAGCAGCAACATCTTGCTTCTGGCTCGGAGCACGTTCCCACTTCGGGACCGTCCTCTCCTGTAATCGTCCAAGCAGCGGGTCGGCCGTCATCCTCCCCCGCCCCCCCCGCCAATGAAGCATCGCCTGAGGAGCTCCTTGGCCAGGTGGCTTGGAGTCAGGAGGGGAAGGGGAAGGGATAGAGGTAGGGAGGAGAAGCGGGCGTGGTGGGGGGGGGGCGAGGAAAGGGTTTGTTTCTACAGAAATATTGATGAATTCAGATAAGTGTCCGGTTTAAATGTTTTTTATTTAACAAAACCTTGTTGAGCATTGGCTCAGATAGCTGCACCGTTACACGCTGGTGATTCCTTAACATCAAAGGATATAATTACACTTAACTTCAGTCAACTTAAACTTTAACTGTCACCATGGTGATGCCCACCATTGATGCATCACCTGCACATACAGCAGTGTGTCAGCTTTGTAAATAACACTAACGTTCTTTCAGGCAAAACGATCATTGATGAGCTCCTGACGTAAGGCTCTTGCAGCTTTCATGCCACCACGGGCCATTTCATGCGGTCCACAGGGAGGCAGGGGCATGGCTTCAGTATCAGCCTGATTGTGTGGGCCGATGTCAGTGTCCACCTCCTCGTCCTCCTCTTCCTCTCTCTGGTGAGGTGGACTGTCAGACTAATCAGGCACTTCTTGTCCCCTCCTGATAGCCAAGTTGTGCAACATGGAGCACACCACCACGAATTGAGCAACCTGCTCAGGGTGGTATTGCAGGTCGCCTCCTGAGTGATCCAGGCATCTTCAGCACTCCAATGGTTTTCTCCACGATAGTGCGAGTGGCTCTGTGGCTCTCGTTTTATCGCCTCTCGGCTTCGGTGTGGGTGTCACACCGGGGGGTCATCAGCCAGGTGACAAGGCCATATCCTATGTGACCAAGCATCCAGCATTGACCTTGTGGCTGATTGTTAAACAAGTCAGATACAGTGCTCTCACGCAGGATGTGAGCATCATGGATGCCCAGAAATTGAACATTCATTGCCAGTATAATTGGTGGTCGACAACGAGTTGGACATTCAGGAGTGGAATCCCTTATGGTTCCTGACAACCTCTGCATCCTGAAAAGGTGCCCGCATCGCGATGTATATGCAGTCTATTGCTCCCTGCACCTTGGGGATGTTTGCAATTCTGGAGAATCCTAGAGCCCTCTCACTCTGTACCTCCCTGGTCATAGGGAGCCTGATCAAGTCCCTCCTGCATGCATACAGGGCTTCAGTGACCTGTCTAATGCAGCAATGTGTGGCATGCTGAGAAAGTCTGACAAATGTCGCCAGCTGTGGCCTGTAAAGAACCCGAGGCGTAGAATGACAATGCCACGGTGACTTTGACCTCAACGGACAGTGCAGAATTGATGGTGCTGGCAGTCTCTGAAGACAGGTGGGGCAGACAAGTCAAGGTAAGACTGCTTCTCCTTGTTTTTGCAGGGGTTGTAACGTCTGGTCCTCCTCATCAGTCTGGCATGTCTTACATTAGGCACATAATTCAGCGATCTTGAGTCTGCTGCATGTAATTGGTCATCAAGAAAGGGTGAGAAAGGACAGGGCCCATTGCAGTAGCTCTCTGTTTTCCACCGATTGGTCACAAATAATAAATATCCCGATGGAGATACCTATTCAATTCCAATCGGTCACAGTATGGTCAAGATGGTTGTACAGATGTTCACATCAACTCCAACGACCTCCTGAGTACATCCGACCTCTCCCGAGGTTGAAGCACTGCAGCCTTTTAAAGGATGTTTCGGTAAATATGCTCTTTATGACAAAAAAAAGTGGGCAGGCAGTATTCTTGAATCTCGGCGTTAAATCAGTGCGGAAATTAATGCTGGGCAATATTATGGGCGTTGATTTCGCCCATTCTGAAAATTCCGCCCCAAAAAAGTGAGCGGGCGGTATTATTTTTTTCCCATCGTTAAGCACATGGGGAAAGTAACACGCAGGGAAAAGTTTCTGAAAAATGCCCGGCAGTTTCCATTTTGTGTTTAAATGGCCGATATCTGGGCGTTATACGTCATTTTAGCGGTAAAATGGGTGTTAAGTGGGCATTAAGCATGCAAAAAAAGTGGAGTTTCCAGCTCATAGACAGGTTAAGTGAGTGGGCAAAAATTTGGCAGATGGAGTATAATGTTGGAAAGTGTGAGGTCATTCACTTGGCAGAAAAAAAATCAAAGAGCAAGTTATTATTTAAATGGAGAAAGATTGCAAAGTGCTGCAGTACCTGGGACCTGGGGGTACTTGTGCATGAAACACAAAAGGTTAGTATTCAGGTACAGCAAGTGATCAGGAAGGCCAATTAAATCCTGGCCTTTATTTCAAAGGGGATGGAGTATAAAGGCAGGGAAGTCTTGCTACCGTTATACAGGGTATTGGTGAGGCCACACCTGGAATACTGTGTGCAATTTTGGTTTCCATATTTAGGAAAGGATATAATTGCTTTGGAGGCAGTTCAGAGAAGGTTCACTAGGTTAATTCCAGAGATGAGGGGGTTGACTTATGAGGAAAGATTGAGTAGGTTGGGCCTCTACTCATTGGAATTCAGAAGATTGAGAAGTGATCTTATCGAAACGTATAAGATTATGAGGGGGATTGACAAGGTGGATGCAGCGAGAATGTTTCCACTGATGGGAGAGGCTAGAACTAGAGGGCATAATCTTAGAATAAGGGGCCGCCCATTTAAAACTGAGATGAGGAGAAATTTGTTTTCTCAGATGGTTGTGGATCTGTGGAATTCGCTGCCTCAGAGAGCTGTGGAAGCCAGGACATTGAATAAACTTAAGACAGAGATAGACAGCTGTGGCCTGAAAAGAACACGAGGCATAGAACAACAGTGCCATGGTGACTTTGACCTCGACAGACAGTTCAGTACTGATGGTGCTGGCAGGCTGCAGTTTTCCCCTTATCAACTGGCATACCTCAGTGATAACCTCTTTGTAAAGCACAGTCTCCGAAGGCAGGATGGTTTCTAGTTAGTTGAGGTAAGACTGCTTCTCCCTGTACTTGCGGCGGGTGTAACGTCTGGTCGTCCTCATCAGTCTGGCATGTCTTACATTGGGCACATAATGCTGTGCAGCGTACCTTCGGCGATCTTGAGTCTGTTGCATGTAATTGGTCACCAGGACAGGTTGAGAAAGGACAGGCCCCATTGAAGTAGCTCTCTGTTTTCCACTGATTGGGCAGAAATAATGACTGTCCCGACTGTTATACATGTAAATTTGTAATAACTCTGTACAGCCACCAGAGTGTTCACCCCTGGAATCCCAAGGTATCCCATAATTCCTTAGGAGCACAGGTATTTAAGGAGGCCTCACAGGATGGAGAGGCATTCTGGAGACCTGCAATAAAAGACTAAGGTCACACTTTATTTTGAGCTCACAGTGTTCAGTCTGACTCTTTCTCCATACATAACAACTGGTGACGAGTTACAGATAAGCGAACCCAAAGATGCAGAGAACAATGGGCATACTGGAGAAATTCTCAGAGGGAGATGATTGGGAAACTTTTGCTGAGTGACTCGACCAATAATTCGTGGCCAACGAGCTAGATGGGGAAGAGAACACTGCCAAATGAAGAGCGATCCTCCTCACCATCTGTGGGGCACCAACGTATGGCCTCATGAAAAATCTGCTCACTCCAGCGAAACCCACAGAGAGATCGTATGATGATTTGTGCACACTGGTCCGGGAGCTTTTGAACCCGAAGGAAAGCGTTCTGATGGCGAGGTACCGGTTCTACACCTACAAATGGTCTGAAGGCCAGGAAGTGGCGAGTTATGTCGCCGAGCTTAGGCGCCTTGCAGGGCATTGCGTATTTGAAGGACATTTGGAGCACATGCCCAGAGACTTTTTCATACTTGGCATTGGCCACGAAACCATATTTCACAAACTATTGCCTGTAGAGACCGCAAGCTTGAGTAAGGCCATAGCGATAGCCCAGGTGTTCATTGTCACCAGTGACAATACTAAGCAAATCTCTCAGCACACAAGTAGTGCTACAAGTACTGTGAACAAAGTGATGTTGTTTTCGCATCGCAACGTACAGGGCAGGTCACACATGCCTGCAGCTGCACGTCCACAGATGTCTGAGAGTCCACCATCAAGGGTGATGAATGAAAGGCCATTAACACCTTGTTGGTGCTACGGGGGTGATCATCATTTCCATTCATGCCGATTCAAAGGGTATGTTTGCAAGGGCTGTGGAACAATGGGACACCTCCAACATATGTGCAGGTGAGCTGCTAATCCTGTTAAACCTGTAAACCACCATGTTGCAGAGGAGGACAGATCCATGGAGGATCACGACGAAGTAGAGCCTCAGATCGAGGAGGCAGAGGTACATGGGATGCACACATTCACCACGAATTGTCCCTCGATAATGCTGAATGTTGAACTAAATGGACTCCCGGTGTCAATGGAACTGGACACGGGCGCGAGCCAGTCCACCATGGGCAAAAAGACTTTCGAAACACTGTGGTGCAACAAGGCCTCAAGGCCAGTCTTAACGCCAATTCATACGAAACTAAAAATTACACGAAAGAACTGATTCCCGTAATTGGCAGTGCTACCGTAAAGGTCTCCTACGATGGAGTGGTGCTCAAGCTACCACTCTGGGTGGTACTGGGCGATGGTCCCACGCTGCTCGGCAGGAGCTGGCTGGGAAAGATATGCTAGAACTGGGATAACGTCCGAGCGCTATCGCCCGCTGACGACACTTCGTGTGCCCAGGTCTTAAACAAGTTCCCGTCGCTGTTCGAACCAGGCATTGGGAAGTTCCAAGGAGCAAAAGTGAAGATCCACCTAATTCCAAGGGCGCGACCCATCCATCACAAGGCGAGAGCAGTACCATACATGATTAGCGAAAGGGTAAAGATCGACCTAGGCCGGCTGCAACGAGAGGGCACCATTTCACTGATTGAGTTCAATGAGTGGGCCAGCCCGATCGTTCCTATCCTCAAGGGAGACGACACCATCAGAATCTGTGGCGATTACAAAGTAACTATCAATCATTTCTCTCTGCAGGACCAATACCCACTACCAAAGGCCGATGACCTCTTTGCAACCTTGGTGGGAGGAAAGATGTTCACGAAAGCTGGATCTGACTTCAGCCTACATGACGTAGGTACTGGAGGAATCATCGAAGGGCTTCACCTGCATCAACATGCACAAAGGTCTCTTTATTTATAACAGATGCCCGTTTGGAATTCGATCAGCGGCAGCGATATACCAGAGAAACATGGAAAGCTTACTGAAGTCGGTCCCACACACCATGGTCTTCCAGGACGACATCTTGGTCACAGGTCGGAACACAGCCGAGCATCTGCAGGACCTGGAGGAGGTTCTTAGTCGACTAAACCACATGGGGCTCAGGTTAAAATGCTCGAAGTGTATTTTCCTGACACCTAAAGTGAAGTTCTTGCGAAGGAGGATTGCGGCAGACGGCATCAGGCCCACCAACGCGAAGACGGAGGCAATCGAGAATGCACCGAGGCCACAGAACGTGGTGGAGCTGCAGTCATTTCTGGGACTCCTGAACGATTTTGGTAACTTCTTACCGGGTCTCAGCACACTGTTAGAACCCCTGCATGTCTTACTACAAAAAGGGGATGAATGGCTTTGGGGCAAAAGCCAAAAAAATGCCTTTGTAAAAGTGAGAAAATTGTTATGCTCAAACAAATTGCTTGTGGTGTATGATCCATGTAAGTGTTTTGTACTAGCATGTGATGCATCGGGTGTGTATTGCAACAAGCTAATGATTTTGGGAAACTGCAATCGGTTGCTTATGCATCCAGGAGTCTGTCTAAGGCTGAGAGAGCCTACAGCATGATTGAGAAAGAAGTGTTAGTGTGTGTCTATGGGATAAAGATACAGGGTGGAAATGGTGCAGCCCGCAGATTTAGCCATGGTTTTGGAAGCATTTGAGAGTGCGCAATCACCTGTCACTGCCTGGCAGATGAAAACCTGGACAAGTCAGGACACCTTATTATCCCTAGTCAAAAGCTGTGTGCTTCATGGAAGCTGGTCCAATGTCCCAGTGGAAATGCAGGAAGAGATAAAGCCATTCCAGCGACGCAAAGATGAAATGTCTGTACAGGCAGACTGCCTTCTGTGGGGCAATCGTGTAGTGGTTCCCAAGAAGGGCAGAGACACCTTCATCAATGATTTCCAGAGTACCCACCCTGGCATCGTAATGATGAAACGATAGTCAAGTCCCACGTGTGATGGCCCAATATCGATGCGGACTTGATGTAATATATGCTCGCAGTTAAGCAATGTACCCAGGGAGGCACCACTAAGTTTATGGCCTTGGCCCTCCAAACCATGGTCTCGGGTATACATTGACTGCAGGCCCGTTCTTGGGTAAAATGTTCCTTGTGGTTGTAGACGCGTACTCCAAGTGGATTGAATGTGAGATAATGTCGGCTAGCACGTCCGCTGCCACTACAGAAAGCTTGCCGGCCATGTTTGCCACACACGGCCTACCCGATGTCGTGGTGAGCAACAACGGGCCATGTTTTACCAGTGCTGAGTTCAAAAAATTCATGTCCCATAATGGGATCAAACATGTCATATCTGCCCCGTTTAAACCAGCGTCCAATGGTCAGGCAGAGAGAGCAGTGCAAACCATCAAGCAAGGCTTGAAGAGGGTTACTGAAGGCTTGCTGCAGACTTGCCTATCCCGAGTCCTGCTTAGCTACTGCACAAGACTCCACTTGCTCACTGGGATCCTACCTGCTGAACTACTCATGAAAAGACCATTTAAGACAAGGCTCTCGTTACTTCACCCTGATCTACATGAACAGGTAGAGAGCAGGCAGCTTCAACAAAGTACATACCATAATTGCGCAAATGTGTCATGCAAGATTGAAATCAATGATCCTGTATTTGTATTGAATCATGGACAAGGCCCCAAGTGGATTCCCGGCACTGTCGTGGCCAAAGATGGGAGTATGGTGTTTCGGGTCAAACTTTCAAATGGCATCATTCACCGGAAACACTTGGACCAAATCAAACTCAGGTTCACGGACTGTCCTGAGCAACCCACCTTGGACCCTACATGTTTTGATCCCCCAACATACACACCAGTGGCAACTGGCACCACGGTTGACCACGAAGCAGAATCCATCATCCACAGCTGCCCAACAAGACCCAACACACCAGGCAGCCCAGCAAGGCCAGCTGCACAGCAGCCCAGCGAGAGACCAACAAATGATTCAACAACACCACCTTTCACACCGAGATGATCAACCAGGGCAAGAAGGACCCCAGATCGAATCCCATAATCCCTTGGCAGCACAGGTATTTAAGAAGGCCTCACAGGTTGGAGAGGCACTCTGGAGACCTGCAATAAAAGACTAAGGTCACTCTTTACTTTGAGCTCACAGTGTCCAATCTGACTCTTTCTCTATACATAACACTGACGAAGACACCTATTCAATTCCAATCTGTATGGTCAAGATGTTTGTACAGATGTTCACATCAACTCCAACGACCTCCAGAATACATCCGAACTCCCCCGAGGTTGAAGCACAGCAGCCTTTTAAAGGATGCGACATGTGATGTAGAACATGGCACCTATAATGCTGTGATTAGTTCCAGTTAGTTCCACATATTCTAGACGGTTTTTTGGTCAAGCAAAATTATGGGCGATACTTGTGCGAGGCAGTGAAAGTGATGCTGGGTGATCTCATGGCCGCTAGTTTAGGTAAATATGCTCTTTACGACAAAAAAAAGTGGGCAGGCGGTATTATTGAATCTCGGCGTAAAATCAGTGTGGAAATGAATGCTGGGCGATATGGGCATTGATTTCGTCCATTCTGATAATTCCGCCCCAAAAAAGTGGGCGCGCAGTATTATTTTTACCCGCCATTAAGAACATGGGGCACGTAACGCTCGGTGATAAGTTTCCGAAAAATGCCCATCAGTTTCCATTT
>NC_091985.1:52102880-52105380 GCF_044704955.1 Pristiophorus japonicus | reverse complement strand
TCCTCCGCATCTCGGTCCTAAATGGCTCACCCCTTATCCTTAGACTGTGACCTCTGGTTCTGGACTTCCCCAACATTGGGAACATTCTTCCTGCATCTAACCTGTCTAACCCCGTCAGAATTTTAAATGTTTCTATGAGGTCCCCTCTCATTCTTCTGAACTCCAGTGAATACAAGCCCAGTTGATCCAGTCTTTCTTGATAGGTCAGTCCCGCCATCCCGGGAATCAGTCTGGTGAACCTTCGCTGCACTCCCTCAATAGCAAGAATGTCCTTCCTCAGGTTAGGAGACCAAAACTGTACACAATACTCCAGGTGTGGCCTCACCAATGCCCTGTACAACTGTAGCAACACCTCCCTGCCCCTGTACTCAAATCCCCTTGCTATGAAGGCCAACATGCCATTTGCTTTCTTAACCGCCTGCTGCACCTGCATGCCAACCTTCAATGACGGATGTACCATGACACCCAGGTCTCTTTGCACCTCCCCTTTTCCTAATCTGTCACCATTCAGATAATAGTCTGTCTCTCTGTTTTTGCCACCAAAGTGGATAACTTCACATTTATCCACATTATACTTCATCTGCCATGCATTTGCCCACTCACCTAACCTATCCAAGTCGCTCTGCAGCCTCACAGCATCCTCCTCGCAGCTCACACTGCCACCCAACTTAGTGTCATCCGCAAATTTGGAGATACTACATTTAATCCCCTCATCTAAATCATTAATGTACAGTGTAAACAGCTGGGGCCCCAGCACAGAACCTTGCGGTACCCCACTAGTCACTGCCTGCCATTCTGAAAAGTACCCATTTACTCCTACTCTTTGCTTCCTGTCTGACAACCAGTTCTCAATCCATGTCAGTACACTACCCCCAATCCCATGTGCTCTAACTTTGCACATCAATCTCTTGTGTGGGACCTTGTCGAACGCCTTCTGAAAGTCCAAATATACCACATCAACTGGTTCTCCCTTATCCACTCTACTGGAAACATCCTCAAAAAATTCCAGAAGATTTGTCAAGCATGATTTCCCTTTCACAAATCCATGCTGACTTGGACCTATCATGTCACCTCTTTCCAAATGCACTGCTATGACATCCTTAATAATTGATTCCATCATTTTACCCACTACCGATGTCAGGCTGACCGGTCTATAATTCCCTGTTTTCTCTCTCCCTCCTTTTTTAAAAAGTGGGGTTACATTGGCTACCCTCCACTCCATAGGAACTGATCCAGAGTCAATGGAATGTTGGAAAATGACTGTCAACGCATCCACTATTTCCAAGGCCACCAACTTAAGTACTCTGGGATGCAGTCCATCAGGCCCTGGGGATTTATCGGCCTTCAATCCCATCAATTTCCCCAACACAATTTCCCGGCTAATAAGGATTTCCCTCAGTTCCTCCTCCTTACTAGACCCCCCGACCCCTTTTATAACCGGAAGGTTGTTCGTGTCCTCCTTCGTGAATACCGAACCAAAGTACTTGTTCAATTGGTCCGCCATTTCTTTGTTCCCCGTTATGACTTCCCCTGATTCTGACTGCAGGGGACCTACGTTTGTCTTTACTAACCTTTTTCTCTTTACATATCTATAGAAAGTTTTGCAATCCGTCTTAATGTTCCCTGCAAGCTTCTTCTCATACTCCATTTTCCCTGCCCTAATCAAACCCTTTGTCCTCCTCTGCTGAGTTCTAAATTTCACCCAGTCCCCAGGTTCGCTGCTATTTCTGGCCAATTTGTATGCCACTTCCTTGGCTTTAATACTATCCCTGATTTCCCTTGATAGATAGATAGATAGATGCTCGATTAGATTATAATAATATAGATAGATTTAAGATAGATAGATAGATAGATAGATAGATAGATAGATAGATAGATAGATAGATAGATAGATAGATAGATAGATAGATAGATAGATAGATAGAGAGAAAAGACATGAAATGATAGTGATATTGATAGATAGATATATATAGATGATATAATTATAGATGGAGAGAACGAAAGATAGAATCATAGATTGAGAGATGGATAGAGAGAGAGAGAGTTAAATAGAAAATGATAGACTTATATATAGATAACTATAGATGACATAAATATCGATGGATATAATGATAGATAGATGGACAGATAAATAGTTAGATCGATAGATAGATAGATAGATAGATAGATAGATAGATAGATAGATAGATAGATAGATAGATAGATAGATAGAGTCGTCGATGGATGGATGGATGGATGAATGGAAAAATAGAGAGATAGATAGCTAATTAGATAGATAGATAGATCGATAGATAGATAGATAGATAGATAGATAGATAGATAGATAGATAGATAGATAGCATCGTCGATGGATGGATGGATGGATGGATGGATGGATGGATGGATGGATGGATGGATGGATGGATGGATGGATGGATGGATCGAAAAAAAGACAGATAGATAGATAGATAGATAGATCGACAGATAGATAGATTGATATGGTTGTCGATGGATGGCTGGA
>NC_091985.1:52090380-52097880 GCF_044704955.1 Pristiophorus japonicus | reverse complement strand
TACTCGATTAGATCATAGTAATATAGATAGCTACAAGATAGATAGATAGATAGATAGATAGATAGATAGATAGATAGATAGATAGATAGATAGATAGATAGATAGATAGATAGATAGATAGACAGGTAGATAGAAACATAGAAACATAGAAACATAGAAAATAGGTGCAGGAGTAGGCCATTCGGCCCTTCTAGCCTGCACCGCCATTCAATGAGTTCATGGCTGAACATTCAACTTCAGTACCCCATTCCTGCTTTCTCGCCATACCCCTTGATCCCCCTAGTAGTAAGGACCTCATCTAACTCCGTTTTGAATATATTTAGTGAATTGGCCTCAACAACTTTCTGTGGTAGAGAATTCCACAGGTTCACCACTCTCTTGGTGAAGAAGTTCCTCCGCATCTCGGTCCTAAATGGCTCACCCCTTATCCTTAGACTGTGACCTCTGGTTCTGGACTTCCCCAACATTGGGAACATTCTTCCTGCATCTAACCTGTCTAACCCCGTCAGAATTTTAAATGTTTCTATGAGGTCCCCTCTCATTCTTCTGAACTCCAGTGAATACAAGCCCAGTTGATCCAGTCTTTCTTGATAGGTCAGTCCCGCCATCCCGGGAATCAGTCTGGTGAACCTTCGCTGCACTCCCTCAATAGCAAGAATGTCCTTCCTCAGGTTAGGAGACCAAAACTGTACACAATACTCCAGGTGTGGCCTCACCAATGCCCTGGACAACTGTAGCAACACCTCCCTGCCCCTGTACTCAAATCCCCTTGCTATGAAGGCCAACATGCCATTTGCTTTCTTAACCGCCTGCTGCACCTGCATGCCAACCTTCAATGACTGATGTACCATGACACCCAGGTCTCTTTGCACCTCCCCTTTTCCTAATCTGTCACCATTCAGATAATAGTCTGTCTCTCTGTTTTTACCACCAAAGTGGATAACTTCACATTTATCCACATTATACTTCATCTGCCATGCATTTGCCCACTCACCTAACCTATCCAAGTCGCTCTGCAGCCTCACAGCATCCTCCTCGCAGCTCACACTGCCACCCAACTTAGTGTCATCCGCAAATTTGGAGATACTACATTTAATCCCCTCATCTAAATCATTAATGTACAGTGTAAACAGCTGGGGCCCCAGCACAGAACCTTGCGGTACCCCACTAGTCACTGCCTGCCATTCTGAAAAGTACCCATTTACTCCTACTCTTTGCTTCCTGTCTGACAACCAGTTCTCAATCCATGTCAGTACACTACCCCCAATCCCATGTGCTCTAACTTTGCACATCAATCTCTTGTGTGGGACCTTGTCGAACGCCTTCTGAAAGTCCAAATATACCACATCAACTGGTTCTCCCTTATCCACTCTACTGGAAACATCCTCAAAAAATTCCAGAAGATTTGTCAAGCATGATTTCCCTTTCACAAATCCATGCTGACTTGGACCTATCATGTCACCTCTTTCCAAATGCACTGCTATGACATCCTTAATAATTGATTCCATCATTTTACCCACTACCGATGTCAGGCTGACCGGTCTATAATTCCCTGTTTTCTCTCTCCCTCCTTTTTTAAAAAGTGGGGTTACATTGGCTACCCTCCACTCCATAGGAACTGATCCAGAGTCAATGGAATGTTGGAAAATGACTGTCAACGCATCCACTATTTCCAAGGCCACCAACTTAAGTACTCTGGGATGCAGTCCATCAGGCCCTGGGGATTTATCGGCCTTCAATCCCATCAATTTCCCCAACACAATTTCCCGGCTAATAAGGATTTCCCTCAGTTCCTCCTCCTTACTAGACCCCCCGACCCCTTTTATAACCGGAAGGTTGTTCGTGTCCTCCTTCGTGAATACCGAACCAAAGTACTTGTTCAATTGGTCCGCCATTTCTTTGTTCCCCGTTATGACTTCCCCTGATTCTGACTGCAGGGGACCTACGTTTGTCTTTACTAACCTTTTTCTCTTTACATATCTATAGAAAGTTTTGCAATCCGTCTTAATGTTCCCTGCAAGCTTCTTCTCATACTCCATTTTCCCTGCCCTAAACAAACCCTTTGTCCTCCTCTGCTGAGTTCTAAATTTCACCCAGTCCCCAGGTTCGCTGCTATTTCTGGCCAATTTGTATGCCACTTCCTTGGCTTTAATACTATCCCTGATTTCCCTTGATCGATAGATAGATAGATACTCGATTAGATTATAATAATATAGATAGATTTAAGATAGATAGATAGATAGATAGATAGATATATAGATAGATAGATAGATAGATAGATAGATAGATAGATAGATAGATAGATAGATAGAGAGAAAAGACATGAAATGATAGTGATATTGATAGATAGATATATATAGATGATATAATTATAGATGGAGAGAACGAAAGATAGAATCATAGATTGAGAGATGGATAGAGAGAGAGAGAGTTAAATAGAAAATGATAGAGTTATATATAGATAACTATAGATGACATAAATATAGACGGATATAATGATAGATAGATGGGCAGATAGATAATTAGATAGATAGATAGATAGATAGATAGATAGATAGATAGATAGATAGATAGATAGATAGATAGATAGATAGAGTCGTCGATGGATGGATGGATGGATGGATGAATGGAAAAATAGAGAGATAGATAGCTAATTAGATAGATCGATAAATAGATAGATAGATAGGTAGATAGATAGATAGATAGATAGATAGATAGATAGATAGATAAATAGATAGATAGATAGAGAGATAGATAGATAGATAGATAGATAGATAGATAGATAGATAGATAGGTAGATAGATAGATAGATAGATAGATAGATAGATAGATAGATAGATAGATAGATAGATAGATAGATAGATAGATTGATTGATAAATGCTCGATTAGATAATACTAATATAGATAGACATAAAATGTTAGAGATATTGATAGATAGATTTGGATGATATAATTATTGATGGAGAAAATGTATGATAGAATGATAGATTGATAGATGGATAAATAGATTGATATTTATAGAAATAGATAGATCGTGTGGTCGATGGATGGATGGATGGATGGAAAAATAGGTAGATAAATACATATGTCGATAGATAGATAGATGGATGAATAGATTGATAGATAGATAGATAGATAGATAGATAGATAAATAGATAGATAGATGGATAGATAGATCGATAGATAGATAGATAGATAGATAGATAGATAGATAGATAGATAGATAGATAGATAGATAGATAGATAGATAGATAGATAGATATAGTTGTCGATGGATGGATGGATGGATTGAAAAATAGATAGATCGATAGATAGATAGATAGATAGATAGATAGATAGATAGATAGATAGATAGATAGATAGATAGATAGATAGATAGATAGATAGATATTCGATTAGATTATAGTACTGTAGATAGATATAAGATAGATAGATAGATAGATATAAAATGTTAGATGTTGATATATATATATATATATATGATATAATTATAGATGGAGACAATGTATGATAGAATGATAGATTGATAGATGGATAGATAGATATTTAGAGATATAGATAGATAGATAGATCGATATATAGATAGATAGATAGATAGATAGATAGATAGATAGATAGATAGATAGATAGATAGATAGATAGATAGATGGATAGATAGAATAAATAGTTTGACATTTTGATAGATAGATGGATATAGATGATATAAGTATAGATGGTGAGAAAGTTAGATAGATAGATAGATAGATAGATAGATAGATAGATAGACAGGTAGATAGAAACATAGAAACATAGAAACATAGAAAATAGGTGCAGGAGTAGGCCATTCGGCCCTTCTAGCCTGCACCGCCATTCAATGAGTTCATGGCTGAACATTCAACTTCAGTACCCCATTCCTGCTTTCTCGCCATACCCCTTGATCCCCCTAGTAGTAAGGACCTCATCTAACTCCGTTTTGAATATATTTAGTGAATTGGCCTCAACAACTTTCTGTGGTAGAGAATTCCACAGGTTCACCACTCTCTTGGTGAAGAAGTTCCTCCGCATCTCAGTCCTAAATGGCTCACCCCTTATCCTTAGACTGTGACCTCTGGTTCTGGACTTCCCCAACATTGGGAACATTCTTCCTGCATCTAACCTGTCTAACCCCGTCAGAATTTTAAATGTTTCTATGAGGTCCCCTCTCATTCTTCTGAACTCCAGTGAATACAAGCCCAGTTGATCCAGTCTTTCTTGATAGGTCAGTCCCGCCATCCCGGGAATCAGTCTGGTGAACCTTCGCTGCACTCCCTCAATAGCAAGAATGTCCTTCCTCAGGTTAGGAGACCAAAACTGTACACAATACTCCAGGTGTGGCCTCACCAATGCCCTGTACAACTGTAGCAACACCTCCCTGCCCCTGTACTCAAATCCCCTTGCTATGAAGGCCAACATGCCATTTGCTTTCTTAACCGCCTGCTGCACCTGCATGCCAACCTTCAATGACTGATGTACCATGACACCCAGGTCTCTTTGCACCTCCCCTTTTCCTAATCTGTCACCATTCAGATAATAGTCTGTCTCTCTGTTTTTACCACCAAAGTGGATAACTTCACATTTATCCACATTATACTTCATCTGCCATGCATTTGCCCACTCACCTAACCTATCCAAGTCGCTCTGCAGCCTCACAGCATCCTCCTCGCAGCTCACACTGCCACCCAACTTAGTGTCATCCGCAAATTTGGAGATACTACATTTAATCCCCTCATCTAAATCATTAATGTACAGTGTAAACAGCTGGGGCCCCAGCACAGAACCTTGCGGTACCCCACTAGTCACTGCCTGCCATTCTGAAAAGTACCCATTTACTCCTACTCTTTGCTTCCTGTCTGACAACCAGTTCTCAATCCATGTCAGTACACTACCCCCAATCCCATGTGCTCTAACTTTGCACATCAATCTCTTGTGTGGGACCTTGTCGAACGCCTTCTGAAAGTCCAAATATACCACATCAACTGGTTCTCCCTTATCCACTCTACTGGAAACATCCTCAAAAAATTCCAGAAGATTTGTCAAGCATGATTTCCCTTTCACAAATCCATGCTGACTTGGACCTATCATGTCACCTCTTTCCAAATGCACTGCTATGACATCCTTAATAATTGATTCCATCATTTTACCCACTACCGATGTCAGGCTGACCGGTCTATAATTCCCTGTTTTCTCTCTCCCTCCTTTTTTAAAAAGTGGGGTTACATTGGCTACCCTCCACTCCATAGGAACTGATCCAGAGTCAATGGAATGTTGGAAAATGACTGTCAACGCATCCACTATTTCCAAGGCCACCAACTTAAGTACTCTGGGATGCAGTCCATCAGGCCCTGGGGATTTATCGGCCTTCAATCCCATCAATTTCCCCAACACAATTTCCCGGCTAATAAGGATTTCCCTCAGTTCCTCCTCCTTACTAGACCCCCCGACCCCTTTTATAACCGGAAGGTTGTTCGTGTCCTCCTTCGTGAATACCGAACCAAAGTACTTGTTCAATTGGTCCGCCATTTCTTTGTTCCCCGTTATGACTTCCCCTGATTCTGACTGCAGGGGACCTACGTTTGTCTTTACTAACCTTTTTCTCTTTACATATCTATAGAAAGTTTTGCAATCCGTCTTAATGTTCCCTGCAAGCTTCTTCTCATACTCCATTTTCCCTGCCCTAAACAAACCCTTTGTCCTCCTCTGCTGAGTTCTAAATTTCACCCAGTCCCCAGGTTCGCTGCTATTTCTGGCCAATTTGTATGCCACTTCCTTGGCTTTAATACTATCCCTGATTTCCCTTGATCGATAGATAGATAGAAACTCGATTAGATTATAATAATATAGATAGATTTAAGATAGATAGATAGATAGATAGATAGATAGATAGATAGATAGATAGATAGATAGATAGATAGATAGATAGAGAGAAAAGACATGAAATGATAGTGATATTGATAGATAGATATATATAGATGATATAATTATAGATGGAGAGAACGAAAGATAGAATCATAGATTGAGAGATGGATAGAGAGAGAGAGAGTTAAATAGAAAATGATAGACTTATATATAGATAACTATAGATGACATAAATATAGATGGATATAATGATAGATAGATGGACAGATAAATAGTTAGATAGATAGATAGATAGATAGATAGATAGATAGATAGATAGATAGATAGATAGATAGATAGATAGATAGATAGATAGATAGAGTCGTCGATGGATGGATGGATGGATGAATGGAAAAATAGAGAGATAGATAGCTAATTAGATAGATAGATAGATCGATAGATAGATAGATAGATAGATAGATAGATAGATAGATAGATAGATAGATAGCATCGTCGATGGATGGATGGATGGATGGATGGATGGATGGATGGATGGATGGATCGAAAAAAAGACGGATAGATAGATAGATAGATAGATCGATAGATAGATAGATTGATATGGTTGTCGATGGATTGCTGGATGGATGGATGGATGGATTGAAACATAGATAGATAGATAGATAGATAGATAGAAAGATAGATAGATAGATAGATAGATAGATAGATAGATAGATAGATAGATAGATAGATAGATAGATAGATAGATAGATAGATAGATAGATAGATAGATAGATTGATAAATGCTCGATTAGATAATACTAATATAGATAGACATAAAATGTTAGAGATATTGATAGATAGATTTGGATGATATAATTATTGATGGAGAAAATGTATGATAGAATGATAGATTGATAGATGGATAAATAGATTGATATTTATAGAAATAGATAGATCGTGTGGTCGATGGATGGATGGATGGATGGAAAAATAGGTAGATAAATACATATGTCGATAGATAGATAGATGGATGAATAGATTGATAGATAGATAGATAGATAGATAGATAGATAAATAGATAGATAGATGGATAGATAGATCGATAGATAGATAGATAGATAGATAGATAGATAGATAGATAGATAGATAGATAGATAGATAGATAGATAGATATAGTTGTCGATGGATGGATGGATGGATTGAAAAATAGATAGATCGATAGATAGATAGATAGATAGATAGATAGATAGATAGATAGATAGATAGATAGATAGATAGATAGATATTCGATTAGATTATAGTACTATAGATAGATATAAGATAGATAGATAGATAGATATAAAATGTTAGATGTTGATATATATATATATATATATGATATAATTATAGATGGAGACAATGTATGATAGAATGATAGATTGATAGATGGATAGATAGATATTTAGAGATATAGATAGATAGATAGATCGATATATAGATAGATAGATAGATAGATAGATAGATAGATAGATAGATAGATAGATAGATAGATAGATAGATAGATAGATAGAATAAATAGTTTGACATTTTGATAGATAGATGGATATAGATGATATAAGTATAGATGGTGAGAAAGTTAGATAGAATGATAGATAGATAGATAGATA
>NC_091985.1:52082880-52085380 GCF_044704955.1 Pristiophorus japonicus | reverse complement strand
GATAGAGAGATAGATAGATAGATAGATATAAAATGTTAGAGATATTGATGGATAGATTTGGATGAAATAATTATTGATGGAGAGAATGTACGATAGAATGATAGATTGATAGATGGATAGATAGATTGATATTTATAGAAATAGATAGATAGTATGGTCGATGGATGGATGGATGGATGGAAAAATAGGTAGATAGATAGATAGATAGATAGATAGATAGATAGATAGATAGAATAAATAGTTTGAGATTTTGATAGATAGATGGATATAGATGATATAAGTATAGATGGTGAGAAAGTTAGATAGAATGATAGATAGATAGATAGATAGTTAGATAGATAGAAAAATAGATCGATAGATAGATAGATAGATAGATAGATCGATAGATAAATAGATAGATCGATAGATAGCGTCGTCGATTGATGGATGGATGGAAAGATGGAAAAAATATAGATAAATAGATAGAAAGATAGAAAGATAGATAGATAGATAGATCGATAGATAGGTAGATAGATAGATAGATGGATTGATATAGTTTTCGATGGATGGCTGGATGGATGGATTGAAAAATAGATAGATAGATAGATTGATTGATTGATAGATGCTCGATTATACTAATATAGATAGACATAAGATAGATAGATAGAGAAATATAAAATGTTAGAGATATTGATAGATAGATTTGGATGATATAATTATTGATGGAGAGAATGTACGATAGAATGATAGATTGATAGATTGATAGATAGATAGATATTTAGAGAGATAGATAGATAGATAGTGTGGTTGATGGATGGATGGATGGATGGATGGATGGATGGAAAAACAGGTAGATAGATAGATAGATAGATAGATAGATAGATAGATAGATAGATAGATAGATAGATAGATAGATAGATAGATAGGTTGGTAGATAGATAGATAGATAGATAGATAGAGAGACAGGTAGATAGATAGATACTCGATTAGATTATAATAATATAGATAGATTTAAGATAGATAGATAGATAGATAGATAGATAGATCGATAGAGTCGCGATGGATGGATGGATGGATGAATGGAAAAATAGAGAGATAGATAGCTAATTAGATAGATAGATAGATAGATAGATAGATAGATAGATAGATAGATAGATAGATAGATAGATAGATAGACAGGTAGATAGATAGATAGATAGATACTCGATTAGATTGTAATAATATAGATAGATTTAAGATAGATAGATAGATGGATAGATAGATAGATAGATAGATAGATAGATAGATAGATAGATAGATAGATAGATAGATAGAAAAGACATGAAATGATAGTGATATTGATAGATAGATATATATAGATGATATAATTATAGATGGAGAGAACGAAAGATAGAATCATAGATTGAGAGATGGAGAGAGAGAGAGAGAGTTAAATAGAAAATGATAGAGTTATATATAGATAACTATAGATGACATAAATATAGACGGATATAATGATAGATAGATGGGCAGATAGATAGTTAAATAGATAGATAGATAGATAGATAGATAGATAGATAGATAGATAGATAGATAGATAGATAGATAGAGTCGTCGATGGATGGATGGATGGATGGATGGATGAATGGAAAAATAGAGAGATAGATAGCTAATTAGATAGATCGATACATAGATAGATAGATAGGTAGATAGATAGATAGATAAATAGATAGATAGATAGATAGATAGATAGATAGATAGATAGATAGATAGATAGATAGATAGATAGATAGAGTCATCGATGGATTGATGGATGTATGGATGTATGGATGGAAAAATAGAGATAGATAGCTAATTAAATAGATAGATAGATAGATAGATCGATAGATAGATAGATAGATAGATAGATAGACAGACAGATAGATAGATAGATAGATAGATAGATAGATAGATAGATAGATAGATAGATAGATAGATAGATAGATAGATAGATGGATAGCATCGTCGATGGATGGATGGATGGATGGATGGATGGATGGATGGATGGATGGATGGATGGATGGATTGACAAAAAGACAGATAGATAGATAGATAGATCGATAGATAGATAGATAGATTGATATAGTTGTCGATGGATGGCTGGATGGATGGATGGATGGATGGATGGATGGATTGAAACATAGATAGATAGATAGATAGATAGATAGATAGATAGATAGATAGATAGATAGATAGATTGATTGATAAATGCTCGATTAGATTATACTAATATAGATAGACATAAGATAGATAGATAGATATAAAATGTTAGAGATATTGATAGATAGATTTGGATGAAATAATTATTGATGGAGAAAAAGTACGATAGAATGATAGATTGATAGATGAATAGATAGATTGATATTTATAGAAATAGATAGTATGGTCGATGGATGGATGGATGGATGGAAAAATATGTAGATAGATAGATAGAGAGATAGATAGATAGATAGATAGATATAAAATGTTAGAGATATTGATAGATAGATTTGGATGAAATAAT
>NC_091985.1:52050380-52077880 GCF_044704955.1 Pristiophorus japonicus | reverse complement strand
GGTAGATAGATCGGTAGATAGATACATAGATAGATAATAGATAGACAGACAGACAGACAGATAGATAATAGATATATAATAAATTGATAATAGATAGATTATAGATAGATAGATACATAGATAGATTGAAGTGGTAGATGGATGGATGGATGAATGGATGGATAGATAGGTAGAGAGATAGATAGATAGATAGAGAGATTAAAATATAGACAGATAGATAGATAGCTAGGTAGACAGATAGATAGATAGATAGATAGATAGATAGATAGATAGATAGATAGATAGATAGATAGATAGATAGATAGATAGATAGATAGATAGATAGATAGATAGATAGATATAGCTAGGTAGATATATATTTAGATTGATAGATAGATAGATAGATAGATAGATAGATAGATAGATAGATAGATAGATAGATATAGTGTTTGATGGATAGATAGATAGATAGCTAGATAGATAGATAGATAGATATAGCTAGGTAGATATATATTTAGATTGATAGATAGATAGATAGATAGATAGATAGATAGATAGATAGATAGATAGATAGATAGATAGATAGATAGATAGATAGATAGATAGATAGATCGCTAGATAGATAAAGGGAAAGATAGAAGGATAGACAGACGGTTAGACAGATGGATAGAACGATAGATAGATATAGAGAAAGATGGATGAATGGATAGATATATAGATAGATCCTAAATGATAGAGATATCGAAAGGCAGATATATAGATAGATAGATAGATAGATAGATAGATAGATAGATAGATAGATAGATAGATAGATAGATAGATAGATAGATAGATAGATAGATAGATACTAAATGATAGATATAGATCGGTAGATAGATAGATAGATAAATACTAAATGTATAGACAGACAGATAGATAGATAGATAGATAGATAGATAGATAGATAGATAGATAGATAGATAGATAGATAGATAGATAGATAGATAGATAGATAGATAGGTAGATAGATAGATAGATATAAAATGATAGCTGTTGATGGATTGATATCGATGATATAAATCATCATCATTATCATAGGCAGTCATTCGGAATCGAGGAAGACTTGCTTCCACTTCTGAAGTGAGTTCTTTTGTGGCTGAACAGTCCAATGCGAGAGCCACAGACTCTGTCACAAGTGGGACAGATAGTTGTTGAGGGAAGGGGTGGGTGGGACTGGTTTGCCGCACGCTCTTTCCGCTGTCTGCGCTTGATTTCTGCATGCTCTCTGCGTTGAGACTCGAGGTGCTCAGCACTTCCTCCACTTTGGGCAGTCTTGGGCCAGGGTCTCCAGGTATCAGTGGGGATGTTGCACTTTATCAGGGAGGCTTTGTGGGTTTCCTTGTCGCGTTTCCGCTGCCCACCTTTGGCTCGTTTGCCATGAAGGAGCTCCGAGTAGAGCACTTGCATTAGGAATCTCGTGTATGGCATGCGGACTATGTGGCCTGACCAGCGGAGCTGATCGAGTGTGGTCAATGCTTTAATGCTGGGGAGGTTAGCCTGAATGAGGATGCTGATGTTGGTGCGCTTGCTGTCACAGGGGATTTGTAGTCTCTTGCGGAGACATTGTTGGTGATATTTCTCCAGCAACTTGAGATGTCTACTGTACATGGTCCATATCTCTGAGCCATACAGGAGGGCTGGTATTACTACAGCCCTGTAGACAATGAGCTTGGTGGCAGTTTTGAGGGCCTGGTCTTCGAACATTCTTTTCCTCATGGGAACGGAAGGCTGCACTGGCGCACCGGAGGCGGTGTTGAAACTCGTCGTCGATGCCTGCTCTTGTTGCTAGGAGGCTCCCGAGATATGGGAAGGTGTCCACAGTGTCCAGGGCCGCGCTGTGGATCTTGATGACTGGGGGGAAGTGCTGTGCAGTGAGGGCAAGCTGGTGGAGGACCTTTGTCTTACAGATGTTTAACATAAGGCCCATGCTTTCGTACGCCTCAGTAAATATGTCGACTATGTCCTGGAGTGCAGCCTCTGTATGTGCGCAGCTGCAGGCATCGTCTGCGTACTGTAGCTCAACGACAGAGTTTGGGGTGGTCTTGGATCTGGCCTGGAGATGGCACAGATTGTACAGATTCCAATTGGTTCTGTAGTTTACTTCCACTCCAGCGGGGAGCTTGTTTACTGTGGCGAGAAAGCTTGAGAAATGGGTTGGGGCAATGACGCAGCCCTGTTTGACCCCGGTCCGGACATGGATTGGGTTTGTGATGGATCCGTTAGTAAGGATCGCCGCCTGCTTGTCGTCGTGGTGTAGGTGGAGAATTGTGACGAACTTTTGGAGGCATCCGAAATGGAGGAGGACACTCCATAGACCCTCGCAGTTGACAGTGTCAAAGGCCTTTGTAAGGTCGAAGAAGGCCATGAAAAAGGGCTGGTGCTGTTCCCTGCATTTTTCCTATAGCTGTTGCGCAGCAAAAATCATGTCCCTTGTGCCCCGTAGGGGACGAAATCCGCAATGTGTCTCCGGTAGGAGCTCCTTGGCCATGGGATGAAGACGGTTGAGGAGGACTCTAGAGACGACTTTCCCAGTGGCTGATATAAATATAGATGTATAGACTGACAGATAGAATGATACATACATAGATAGATAGATAGATAGATAGATAGATAGATAGATAGATAGATAGATAGATAGATAGATAGATAGATAGATAGATAGATAGATAGATAGATGGATAGATAGATAGATAGATAGATAGATAGATAGATAGGTAGAAATAAAATGATAGCTATAGATGGATAGATACAGATGATACAAATCATCATCATCATCGGCAGTCCCTCTGAATCGAGGAAGACTTGCTTCCACTCCTGAAGTGAGTTCTTTGGTGGCTGAACAGTCCAATACAAGAGCCAAAGACTCTGTCACAGGTGGGGCAGATAGTCGTTGAGGGAAGGGTTGTGTGGGACTGGTTTGCCCCACGCTCTTTCCGCTGTCTGCGCTTGATTTCTGCATGCTGAGCGGAGCTGATTTAGTGTGGTCAGTGCTTTAATGCTGCAGATATTAGCTTGAATGAGGACACTGATGTTGGTGTGCCTGTCCTCCCAGGGGATTTGTAGTATCTTGCGGAGACATTGTTGGTGATATTTCTCCAGCAACTTGAGATGTCTACTGTACATGGTCCATGTCTCTGAGCCATACAGGAGGGCAGGTATTACGACAGCCCTGTAGACCATGAGCTTGGTGGCAGTTTTGAGCACCTGATCTTCGAACATTCTTCTCCTCAGGCGACCGAAGGCTGCACTGGCGCACTGGAGGCGGTGTCGGATCTCGTCACTGATGCCTGCTCTTGTTGATAGGAGGCTCCCGAGATATGGGAAGTGGAATACAGTGTCCAGGGCCGCGGCATGGATCTTGATGACTGGGGGGCAGTGCTGTGCGGTGACGACAGGCTGGTGGAGGAGCTTTCTTTCATGGATGTTTAGCGTAAGGCCCACGCATTTGTACTCGTTGGCCACGGGAAGAAGACGGTTGAGGAGAACTCTAACGAGGACTTTCCCAGTGGCTGATATAAATATAGATGTATAGTCTGACAAATAGATAGATAGATGGATAGACAGACAGACAGACAGACAGACAGACAGACAGACAGACAGACAGACAGACAGATAGATAGATAGATAGATAGATAGATAGATAGATAGATAGATAGATAGATAGAAAAGTAGAGAGGGAGAGAGAGAGAGAGATAGATGGATGATAGATAGATAGATAGATAGATAGATAGATAGATAGATAGATAGATAGATAGATAGATAGATAGATAGATAGATAGTGAGAGAGATAGTGAGAGAGATAGTGAGAGAGATAGATAGATATGTAGATAGTGAGATAAATATAAATGATATGAAGGCAGAAAGATTGACAGACAGATATATAGACAGATATCTAGAGGGATAGATAGATAGATCGATAGATAGATAGATAGATAGATAGATAGATAGATAGATAGATAGATAGATAGATAGATAGATAGATAGATAGATAGATCGATAGAAAGAAAAGTAGAGCGGAAAAGAGAGAGAGAGATAGATGGATGATAGATAGATAGATAGATAGATAGATAGATAGATAGATAGATAGATAGATAGATAGATAGATAGTGAGAGAGATAGTGAGAGAGATAGTGAGAGAGATAGATAGATATGTAGATAGTGAGATAAATATAAATGATATGAAGACAGAAAGATTGACAGACAGATAGATAGATAGATAGATAGAGAGAGAGATAGATAGATAGATAGATAGATAGATAGATAGATAGATAGATAGATAGATAGATAGATAGATAGATAGATAGATAGATAGATAGATAGATAGATGATAGATAGATAATGGTAGATGGATGGATGGATGGATAGATAAAGACATAGTGTTGTCTTCCTGACACAGATGTACAGGGAGGTTAAAGTAATAGTGACCTCAATCTTTATTAAGACACTCCAGAGCGAGGAACAGGCTTAGGGGCCGGCTTTTATACAGTGCTCCCAAGAGATCCTGGGATCCCTTGGGACTTCAGAGGATGCACTCCCTTGTGGCAGAACATGGGAGTGCATGTTTTACAGATACACATCACTCCCCCTCAAAGTCAAAGTGAAAACTATTTACAAGGTGAGGCAGTCGGGAGCCTTTCTTTCCCTGGTGGACCGCCCCTGTACAAATGTCTGTTCTGGTGTGTTGGCTGTGCCCTCGCTGGGCTGGCGTGTTGTTGGCCCTGCAGGGCTGCTGGGTGAACCTGGCCTTGCTGTGCTGTTGCGCATGATGGGTTCGATTTCCTGGTCCGGGGTGATGTCGTTGATCCTTTGGGTGTGTGTTGTGGGTTCAAAAAAGGTGGTGTCTGCTGTGGGTTGTTCAGGGCAGTCTGTGAACCGCAGCCTCGTTTGGTCCAGGTGCTTTCTGCAAAATTGTCCATTGTCTAGTTTCACGACAAACACCCTACTCCCTTCTTTAGCTATCACCGTGCCCGCGATCCACTTGGGACCATGTCCATAGTTTAGCAAATACACAGGGTCATTCAGATCAATTTCCCATGACACAGTGGCGCGACCATTGTTTACATTTTGTTGCTGCCGCCTGCTCTCTACCTGATCATGCAGGTTGCGGTGAACCAGCGAGAGTCTGGTTTTAATTGTCCTTTTCATGAGTAGCTCAGCCGGGGAACCCCTGTGAGTGAGTGGGGTCTCGTGCGGTAGCTGAGCAGTACTCGGGACAGGCGGGTTTGGAGTGAGCCTTCTGTGACTCGTTTAAGTCTCTGTTTGATTGTTTGTACTGCCCGCTCTGTCTGCCCATTGGAGGCTGGTTTAAACGGGGCCAAGGTGACATATTTGATCCCATTGCGGGTCATGAATTCTTTAATTTTGGCACAGGTGAAACATGGCCTGTTGTCACTGACCAGTATGTCAGGCAGGCCGTGGGTGGCAAACATGGCCCTCAGGCTTTCAATGGTGGAGGTGGCAGTGCTTCCTGACATTATTTCACATTCAATCCATTTTGAAAAAGCATCCACCACCACCAGGAACATTTTACCGAGAAACGGGCCCGCATAGTCGACATGGAACCTTGACCATGGTCTGGAGGGCCAGGATCACAAACTTAGTGGTGCCTCTATGGGCGCATTGCTCAACTGAGCACACACGCTGAATTGCCGTACACAGGACTCTAAGTCAGAGTCGATATCGGGCCACCACACGTGGGATCTGGCTATCGCTTTCATCATTACTATACCCGAGTGTGTGCTGTGGAGATCCGAGATGAACGTCTCCCTGCCCTTTATGGGTAGCACTACACGGTTACCCCACAACAGGCAGTCTGCCTGAATGGACAGCTCATCCTATCGCTGCTGGAACGGCTTGATTAGCTCTTGCATTTCAATGGGGATGCTGGCCCTGCTCCCATGCAGTACACAGTTTTTTGCTTGGGAAAGCAGAGGATCTTGGCTGGTCAAAGTCCTAATCTGGCAGGCCATGACAGCTGATTTATCATTTTCAAACGCTTCCATGACCATCAACAAGTCTGCGGGTTGCGCCACCATCAACAAGTTTGCAGGCTGCACCATTTCCATCCCCGTGGTGGGCAATGGTAGCCGACTGCGAGCATCCGCATAGTTCTCGGTGCCTGGCCTGTGGCGGATGGTATCATTGTACGCTGATAGCAAGGGTGCCCACCTTTGGATGCAGGCTGAGGCATTAGTGTTTATCCCCTTGTTTTCAGCGAACAGGAATATGAGGGGCTTGTGATCGGTTTCCAGCTCAAATTTGAGGCCAAACAGATGCATTTTCTTTACCCCGAACACACACACCTCTTTCTCAATCATGCTGTAGGCCCTCTCAGCCTTAGACAAGCTCCTGGAGGCATAGGCGACAAGATGCAACTTCCCCGCAACGTTAGCTTGTTGTAATACATACCCAACTCCGTATGACGACGCAACACATGCTAGCACAAGTCTTTTACATGGGTTATACAATACAAAAGCTGTTGGAGCATAAAATGTCTCTGGCTTTCTCAAAAGCAATTACTTGTTTTTTTCCCCCATATCCAGTTCTCAACTTTATGCAATAACACATGTAGGGGCTCTAAGAGGGTGCTTAACCCTGGTAGGAATTTACCAAATAGTTGAGGAGTCCCAGGAACGACCGCAGCTCTGTGACATTCTGTGGCCTGGGCGCGTTCCTGATAGCCTCTGCTTGGCGTCTGTGGGCCGAATGTCGTCCGCCGCGATCTTTCTCCTGAAAAACTCCACTTCTGTTGCCATGAAGACGCATTTTGACCTCTTCAGCCGCAGTCCTACACAATCCAGTTGCTGGAGGGTTTTGTAGGTGCTCGACGGTGTCCCGACCTGTGACCAATATGTCATCCTGAAAAACCACCGTGCGTGGTACTGACTTGAGTAGGCTCTCCATGTTTCTCTGGAAGATCACTGCAGCCGACCGAATTCCAAACGGGCATCTGTTGTAGATGAACAGTCCCTTGTGCATGTTGATGCAGGTGAGGCCCTTCGAAGACTCCTCCAGCTCCTGCGTCAAGTAGGCCCAAGTCAGGTCTAGTTTGGTGAACGTCTTGCCTCCTGCCAGTGTCTCAAATAGGTCGTCTGCCTTAGGTCGCGGGTATTGGTCCTGTCGCGAGAAACGATTAATAGTTATTTTATAATCGCTGCAAATCCTGACCGTGCCATCACTTTTGAGTACTGGAACAATTGGGCTGGCCCACTCGCTGAATTCCACTGGGAAGATGATGCCCTCGTGTGCAGCCTGTCCTGCTCGATTTCCGCTCTCTCCGTCATCATGTGAGATACCGCTTGCGCCTTGTGGTGAATGGGTCGTGCCTCTCGGACCAAGTGGATCCGCACCTTCGCCCCAGAAAAGTTTCCAATGCCAGGCTCAAAATGGGAAGGAAATTTGTTAAGAACCTGGGTACATGAGACCTCATCAACATGTGACAGCGCTCGGATGTCATCCCAGTTCTGGCAGATTTTGCCCAGCCAGCTCCTTCCAAGTGTGGGCCCATCGCCTGGGACAATCCAGAGTGGCAGTTCATGCACCATGCCATCGTAGGTGACCTTGACCATGGCGCTGCCCAGGACAGTGATTAGCTCTTTGGTGTACGTTCTCAGTTTCGTGTGGATGGGGCTCAGGGCTGGTCTGAGTGCCTTGTTGCACCACAGTCTTTCAAACATCTTTATACTCATGATGGATTGGCTAGCGCCAGTGTCCACTTCCATGGCTACGGGTAAGCTATTCAATTTTACATTTAGCATTATAGGTGAACATTTCATCAAAAATGTGTGCACCCCGTGTACTTCAGCATCTGCCTCCTCTCTCTGAGGCTCGAAATTGCTTTGATCAACCATGGACTGATCTTCTTCTGCCATGTGGTGGTTAGCAGGTTTTGCAGAGCTTTCAGCTCATCTGCAAGCTCGTTGGAGGTGCCTCATTGTTCCACAGCTCTTGCAAACATACCCTTTGAAGCGGCATGAATAGGCTGAATGGAAGCCTCCACAACGCCAAAAAGGTGTGAATTGCCTTGCATTCATCCTTTATTGCGGACTCTGAGTCATCTGGGTCACCTGCTGGCAGTTGCAGACTCATAGATTCTGCCCTGTACATTTCTGCCCGCAAACACAGTTCCAGTTAATTTATGAACATTGCTAGCACTTGTGTGCTGAGAGATTTGTTTGATGTTATCACTGGTGGACCTAAACGCCTGTGCTATCGCAATGGTCTTACTGAGGGTCGTTGTCTCTACAGTCAAAAGTTTTCGAGGATGGTCTCGTGGCCAGTGCCCAGTCCAAAAAGGTCTCTGAGCATTTGCTTCAGGTAGCCATCAAACTCACATTGTCCTGCAAGTCGCCTTAGCTCGGCGACGTAGCTCGCCACTTCCTGACCTTCAGATCGCTGGTACGTATAGAACCGACACCTCACCATCAGCACGCTCTCCCTCGGGTTAAGATGCACCCAAACCAGTGTACACAGCTCCTCATAAAACTCAGCTGTGGGTTTCACCGGAGCCAGAAGATTCTTCTTGCGGCTGTAGGTCGGTGCCCCGCAGACTGTGAGGAGGACCGCTCTCATTTTTGCAGCGCTTCCTTCTCTGTCCAGCTCGTTGGCTACAAAGTACTGGTCTAGCCATTTGACATAGGCTTCCCAGTCCTCACCCTCCAAGAACTTCTCCAGGATGCCCACAGTTTGCTGCATCTTTGCATTGGATTCGTATTCTTGTCGCCAGTTCTTGTATTACTGACACAGATAAGACTGCATACAGGGAGGTTAAAGTAACAGTGACCTCAGTCTTTATTAAGACACTCCAGAGTGAGGAACAGGCCTTCGGGGCCGGCTTATATACAGTGCTCCCAAGGGATGCTGAGATCCCTTGGGACTTCAGGGGATGCACTCCCTTGTGGTGGAACATGGAAGTGCATGCTTTACAGATAAACAACACATAGATAGATAGATAGATAGATAGATAGATAGATAGATAGATAGATAGATAGATAGATAGATAGATAGATACTCGATTAGATGATAGTAATATAGATAGATAGATAGATAGATAGATAGATAGACAGATAGATAGATAGATAGATAGATAGATAGATAGATAGATAGATAGATAGATAGATAGATAGATAGATAGATAGATAGATAGATAGATAGATAGATAGATAGATAAGTAGATAGATATATACATGCATCGATAGATAGATATGTAGATAGTTAGATAAATATAAATATACAAATATAGATAGATAGATAGATACTCGATTAGATTATAGTAATATAGATAGATAGAGATATAGATAGATAGATAGAAATAAAATTCTATCTATAGATATATATAGATTATATAATCATAGATAGATGATATGAATCATCATCATCATAGGCAGTCCCTCGGCATCGTGTTGTGAGTTCTTTTGTGGCTGAACAGTCCAATAGGAGAGCCACAGACTCTGTCACAGGTGGGACAGATAGTCGTTGAGGGAAGTGGTGGGTGGGACTGGTTTGCCGCACACTCTTTCCGCTGTCTGCACTTGATTTCTGCATGCTCTCTGCATTGAGACTCGAGGTGTTCAGCGTCCTCTCGAATGCACTTCCTCCACTTAGGGCGGTCTTGGGCCAGGGACTCCCAGGTGTCAGTGGGGATGTTGCACTTTATCAGGGAGGCTTTGAGGGTTTCATTGTAGCGTTTACGCTGCCCACCTTTGGCTCGTTTGCCATGAAGGTGTTCCAAGTAGAACACTTGCTTTGGCAGTCTAGTGTGTGGCATGCGGACTATGTGGCCTGCCCAGCGGAGCTGATCAAGTGTGGTCAGTTCTTCAATGCTGGGAATGTTAGCCTGAATGAGGACACTAATGTTGGCGCCTTTCCTCCCAGAGGATTTGTAGTCTCTTGCGGAGACATCGTTGGTGATATTTCTCCAGCAACTTGAGGTGTCTACTGTACATGGTCCATGTCTCTGAGCCAAACAGGAAGGCAGGTATTACTACAGCTCTGTAGATCATGAACTTGGTAGCAGTTTTGAGGGCCTGGTCTTCGAACATTCTTTTCCTCAGGCAACCGAAGGCTGCACTGGCGCACTCGAGCCGGTGTTGGATCTCGTCATCGATGCCTGCTCTTGTTGATAGGAGGCTCCCGAGATATGGGATGTGGTCCACAGTGTCCAGGATCGCGCCATGGACCTTGATGACTGGGGGGCAGTGCTATGCGCTGGTGGAGGACCTTTGTCTTGCGGATGTTTAGCGTAAGACCTATGCTTTCGTATACCTCAGTAAATACGTCGAATATGTTCTGTAGTGCAGCCTCTATATGTGCGCAGACGCAGGCGTCATCCGCATACTGTAGCTCGATGACAGAGTTTAGGGTGGTCTTGGGTCTGGCCTTGAGACGGCGCAGGTTGTACAGGTTCCCATTGGTTCTGTAGTTTACTTCCACTCCAGCGCGGAGCTTCCTGACTGTGAGGTGGAGCATGGCGCCGAGAAAGATTGAGAAGTGGGGTGGGGCAATGACGCAGCCCTGTTTGACCCCGGTCCAGACGTGGATTGGGTTTGTGATGGATCCGTTGGTAAGGATCGCGGCCTGCATGTCGTCATGGAGTAGGTGGAGAATGGTGCCGAACTTTTGGGGGCATCCGAAATGGAGGAGGACACTCCATAGATCCTCGCGGTTGATAATGTCAAAGACCTTTGTATGGTCAAAGAAGACCATGTATAAGGGCTGGCGCCGCTCCCTGCATTTTTCCTGCATTTTTCGTGCTGCAAAAATCATGTCCCTTGTGTCCCATAGGGGACGAAATCCACACCGTGACTTCTGGAGAAGCTCCTCGGCCACGGGAAGAAGATGGTTGAGGAGGAATCTAGCGATGACTTTCCCAGTGGCTGATATAAATATAGATGTACAGACTGACAGGTAGAATGATAGATAGATAGATCGATAGATAGATAGATAGATAGATAGATAGATAGATAGATAGATAGATAGATAGATAGATAGATAGATAGATAGATAGATAGATAGATAGATAGATAGATAGATAGATAGATGATATAAATCTAGATGTATAGACTGACAGATAGATAGATAGAATGATAGATAGATAGATAGATAGATAGATAGATAGATAGATAGATAGATAGATAGATAGATAGATAGATAGATAGATGTATAGACTGACAGATAGATGGATAGATAGATAGAATGATAGATAGATAGATAGATAGATAGATAGATAGATAGATAGATAGATAGATAGATAGATAGATAGATAGAAAGAAAATGAGGGAGATATAGATAGATATAGATGATATAAATATAGATATCTAGCCTGACAGATAGGATCATAGATAGATGGATAGATCGATAGATAGGTGTGTTATATCTATAAACCTGTATTTACACCGTACAGCCACCAGAGAGCTCATCCACTGGAGTCCCAAGAGATCCCATAATCACTTGGGAGCACAGGTATTTAAGGAGGCTTCACAGGTTGGAGAGGCACTCTGGAGATCTGCAATAAAATACTAAGGTCATACTTTACTTTGAGCTCACAGTGTTCAGTCTGAATCTTTCTCCATACACAACAACTGGCGATGAGATACAGATAGCGAACCCAAAGATACAGAGAACAGTGGCCATCCTGGAGAAATTCTCAGAGTGGGTTGATTGGGAAACCTTTGTGGAGTGTCTCGACCAGTACTTCGTGGCCAACGAGCTAGATGGGGAAGAGAGCACTGCCAAACGAAGGGCGATCCTCCTCATCGTCTGTGGGGCACCAATGTATAGCCTCATGAAAAATCTGCTCACTCCAGTGAAAACCAGGGAGAAATTGTACAACGATTTGTGCACACTGGTCTGAGAGCATTTGAACCTGAAGGAAAGCGTTCTGATGGCGAGGTACCGGTTCTATACCTACAAAAGGTCTGAAGGCCAGGAAGTGGCGGGTTTTGTCGCCGAACTAAGATGCTTTGCAGGACATTGTGAATTTGAAGGACATTTGGAGCACATGCTCAGAGACTTTTTCATACATGGCATTGGCCACAAAACCATACTTCGCAAACTTTTGACTGCAGAGACCCCAACCTTGAGTAAGGCCATAGCCATAGCCCAGGCGTTCATTGCCACCAGTCATAATATGAAACAAATCTCTCAGCACACAAGTGGTCCTACAAGTACTGAGAACAAAGTGATGTTATTTTCAAATCATAATGTACAGGGCAGGTCGCACATGCCTGCAGCTGCACGTCCGCAGATGTCTCAGAGTCCACTATCAAGGGTGATGAATGCAAGGCCATTAACACCTTGTTGGTGCTGTGGGACTGATCATCTTTTCCATTCATGCTGATACAAAGAGTACATTTGCAAGAGCTGTGGAACAATGGGACACCTCCAACGAGTGTGCAGGTGAGCTGCAAACCCTGCTAATCCTGCAATCCACCATGTTGCAGAGGAGGACAGATCCACGGTGGATCAGGATGAACCAGAGCCTCAGATCAAGGAGGCAGAGGTACATGGGCTGCACACATTCACCACGAATTGTCCCCTGATAATGTTGAATGTTGAACTAAGTGGTGTCAATGGAGCTGTACACAGGCGTCATCCAGTCCATCATGGGCAAAAAGACTTCAGAAAGGTTGTGGTGCAACAAGGCCTCAAGGCCAGTCTTAACTCCAGTTCGCACGAAACTATGAACTTAAGGAAAAGAACTGATTCCTGTAATCGGCAGTACTACCATAAATGTCTCCTACGATGGAGCGGTGCACAAGCTACCACTCTGGGTGGTACCGGGCGATTGTCCCACACTGCTCGGCAGGAGCTGGCTGGGAAACATACGCTGGAACTGGGACGATGTCCAAGCGCAATCGCCTGCAGAGGACACTTCGTGTTTCCAGGTCTTAAACAAATTTCCTTCACTGTTCGAACCAGGCATCGGGAAATTCCAAGGAGTAAAAGTACAGATCCACCTAATTCCGGGGGTGCGACCCATCCATTACAAGGCGAGAGCAGTACCGTACATGATGAGAGAAAGAGTAGAGATTGAACTAGATTGGCTGCAAAGAAAGGGCATCATTTCCCCAATCGAGTTCAACGAGTGGGCCAGTCCTATCATCCCAGTCCTCAAGGGAGACGGCACGGTCTGAATCTATGGCGATTACAAAGTAACTGTAGTGTATGTAGGCACCTTTAGTAATGACTCCACTAGGCAGGGTGTGCTGCTTTAACTGTGCAGACCTGCAGTCCTTTATTAGCAGCTCCTGAGTGCTGACAACAAGCTGTGTGTTCCTTTTTTTACTGGGTTACCTGCCTTGTGCAGGCAATCCCTTGCTCTCCAGCAACAGCACCCTCTAGTGTGCCGGTAAGGGGTGTACAGTACAAGGGTGCATTCAATGTTGCATGACAGTGTTACAGACATCGCACAGTGAACAGGCATGCCTACACAACAGTAACTATCAATCGTTTCTCCCTGCAGGACAAATACCACTACCAAAGGCCAAATACCTCTTTGCAACGCTGGCAGGAGCAAAGACGTTCAAGAAGCTGGATCTGACTTCAGTCTACATGACGCAGGAACTGGAGGAATCATCGAAGGCCCTCACCTGCATCAACACGCACAAAGGTCTTTTTGTTTATAACAGATGCCCGTTTGGAATCCGATAGGTGGCGGCCATATTCCAGAGAATCATGGAAAGCTTACTGAAGTCGGTCCCACATACTGTGGTCTTCCAGGATGACATCTTGGTCACAGGTCGGAACACAGTCGAGCATCTGCAGAACCTGGAGGAGGTTCTTAGTCGACTCAACAGCGTGGGGCTTGGGTTAAAATGCTCAAAATGTGCCTGAAGTGGAGTTCCTGGGAAGGAGGATTGCAGCGGACGGCATCAGGCCCACCAACGCGAAGGCGGAGGCAATCGAGAACGCACCGAGGCCACAGAACGTGACGGAGCTGCAGTCGTTTCTGGGACGCCTGAACAACTTTGGTCATTTCTTACCGGGTCTCAGCACAGTTAGAACCACTGCATGTCTTACTACGAAAAGGGGATGAATGGGTTTGGGGCAAAAGCCAAGAAATTGCCTTTGTAAAAGCAAGAAAATTGTTATGCTCAAACAAATTGCTTGTGTTGTATGATCAATGTAAGCGTTTGGTACTAGCATGTGATGCGTCGTCATATGGCGTCGGGTGTGTATTACAACAAGCTAATGATTTTGGGAAACTGCAACATGTTGCTTATGCATCCAGGAGTCTGTCAAAGGCTGAGAGAGCCTACAGCATGATTGAGAAAGAACTGTTAACGTGTGTCTATGGGGTAAAGAAAATGCATCAATACCTGTTTGGGCTAAAATTCGAATTGGAAACTGACCATAAGCCACTTAGGTCCCTGTTTTCCGAGAGTAAAGGGATAAATACCAACGCATCGGCCTGCATCCAGAGATGGGCGATCACATTGTCCGCATACAACTATGCCATCCGCCACAGGCCAGGCACAGAAAACTGCACCGATGCTCTCAGCAGGCTGCCATTGCCCACCACGGGGGTGGAAATGGCGCAGCCTGCAGACCTAGCCATGCATATGGAAGCATTTGAGAGTGAGCAATCACCCGTCACTGCCCGGCAGATCAAAACCTGGACAAGCCAGGACCCCTTATTATCTCTAGGCAAAAACTGTGTGCTTCACGAGAGCTGGTCCAGTGACCCACTGGAAATGCAGGAGGAGATAAAGCCGTTCCAGCGGCGCAAAGATGAAATGTCTATAAAGGCAGACTGCCTTCTGTTGGGTAATTGGGTAGTGGTCCCCAAGAAGGGCAGAGACACTTTCATCAGTGACCTCCACAGTACCCACCCAGGCATTGTAATGTTGAAAGCGATGGCTCGATTCCACGTGTGGTGACCCGGTATCGATGGGGACTTAGATTCCTGCGTTCACAGATGCAATACATGCTCGCAGTTAAGCAATGTACCCAGGGAGGCACCGCTAAGTTTATGGTTATGGTCCAAACCATGGTCTAGGTACACATCGACTATGTAGGCCCGTTCTTGGTAAAATGTTCCTTGTGGTTGTCAACGCGTATTCCAAGTGGATTGAATGTGAGATGATGTCGGCTAGCACGTCCACTGCCACTACCGAAAGCCAGCGGGCCTTGTTTGCCACTCACGGCTTACCCGATGTCCTGGTGAGCGACAATGGGTAATGTTTTACCAATGATAAGTTCAAAGAATTCACGACCCATAACGTGATCAACCATGTCACATCTGCCCCGTTTAAACCAGCGTCCAATGGTCAGGCAGAGAGAGCAGTGCAAACCGTCAAGCAAGGCTTGAAGAGGGTAACTGAAGGCTCACTGCAGACTCACCTATCCCGAGTCCTGCTTAGCTACCGCACGAGACCCCACTCACTCACTGGGACCCCACCTGCTGAACTGCTCATGAAAAGAGCACTTAAGACAAGGCTCTCGTTAGTTCACCCTGATCTACATGAACAGGTAGAGAGCAGGCGGCTTCAACAAAGTGCATACCATGATAACGCAAATGTGTCATGTGAGATTGAAATCAATGATCCTGTATTTGTATTAAATTATGGATAAGGTCCCAAGTGGCTTCCCAGCACTGACTTGGCCAAAGAGGGGAGCAGGATATTTCAGGTCAAACTTTCAAATGGACTCATTCACCGGAAACACTTGGACCAAATCAAACTCAGGTTCACGGACTATCCTGAGCAACCCACCTTGGACCCTAACTTTTTGGATTCCCCAACATACACACCAGTGGCAATCGGCACCACGGTTGACCACAAAGTAGAACCCATCATCCCCAGCAGCCAGCAGGGCACAATGCACCAGGCAGCCCAGCAAGGCCAGTTGCACAGCAGCCCAGTGAGGGCCCAACAAATGATTCAATGACACGAGCTTTCACACTGAGATGATCAACCAGGGCAAGAAAGGCCCCAGATCGACTCACATTGTAAAGAGTTACACTATTGACTTTGGGTGTGTTGTTATATATGTAAACTTGTATTTACTCAGTACAGCTACCAGAGGGCTCAATCTACTTGAGTCCCAAGGGACCCCATAATCCCTTGGGAACACAGGTATGGAAGGAGACTTCACAGGTTGGAGTCACTCTGGAGATCTGCAATAAAAGACTAAGATCACACTTTACTTTGAGCTCACAGTGTACAGTCTGACTCTTTCTCCACACACAACAGATAGATAGATAGATGATATAAATATAGATGGATATATTGATATATAGAATGATAGATATATGGATATATGGATAGATAGATAGATAGATAGATAGATAGATAGATAGATAGATAGATAGATAGATAGATAGATAGATAGATAGATAGAAAGATGTAGATAGTTAGATGAATATAAATGATATAAAGATATGAAAATAGATAGATAGATAGATAAGTAGATAGATAGATAGATAGATAGATAGATAGATAGATAGATAGAAACATTGAAACATTGAAACATTGAAACAAGATGCAGGAGTAAGCCATTCGGCCCTTCGAGCCCGCACCAACTTTCAATAAGATCATGGCTGACATGGCTGATCATTCCCTCAGTACCCCTTTCCTGCTTTTTCTCCATGCCATTTCATCCCTTTAGTTGGAAGGGCCATATCTAACTCCCCCTTCAATATATCCAATTAACTGGCATCAACAACTGACTGCTGCAGGGAATTCCACAGGTTAACAACTCTCTGAGTGAAGACGTTTCTCCTCATTTCAGTCTATCTATCCATCCATCCATCCATCTAACACTATATCTATGTATCTATCTATCTATCTATCTATCTGTCTACCTATCTATCTATATATCTATCTATATCTTAATCTCTATATCTATCTATCTATGTATCTATCTACCTATCTATCCATCCATTCATCCATCTATCCATCTACCACTTCAATCTATCTATGTATCTATCTATCTATAATCTATCTATTATCAATTTATTATATATCTATTATCTATCTGTCTGTCTGTCTGTCTATCTATTATCTATCTATGTATCTATCTACCTTTCTATCTACCTATCTATCTACCTATCTAACTATCTGTCATTCCATTTGCAGTCTGTATAACTATATTTATATCATATATATCTATCAATCTAGAGCTATCATTTTATATCTATCCATCTATCTATCCAACTATCTATCTATCCTTCCATCTTTCCATCTATCTATCTATCTATCTTGATCTATCTATCTAGCTATCTAGCTATCTATCTATCCATCCATCTACCACTATATATATATATATACATATATATATATATACATAATTTAGAAGAATGAGAGGGGATCTCATAGAATCATATAAAATTCTGACGGGATTGGACAGATGCAGGAAGAATGTTCGCGATGTTGAGGAACATAGGTAGATAGTTAGGTAGATGGATGGATGGACAGATCGATCAATGGATGGATCTATCTATCTATCTATCTATCTATCTATTTATGTATGTATCCATTTATCTATCTATCCATCCCTATCTATCTATCTATCTATCTATCTATCTATCTATCTATCTATCTATCTATCTATCTATCTATCTATCTATCTATCTATCTATCTATCTATCTATCCATTTATCTATCTATCCTTCCATCTATCCATGTATCTATCATTCTATCTATTTATATTTATATCATCTATATTTATCTATCTATCTAAATATCTATTTAATTTATATCAACTATCTATATTACTATCATCTAATCCAGCATTTATCTATCTATCTATCTATCTATCTATCTATCTATCTATCTATCTATCTATCTATCTATCTATCTATCTATCTATCTATCTATCTATCTATCAGTCTATCCATCTATATTTATATCATCTATATCTATCTATAGCTATCATTTTATTTCTATCCATCTATCTATCTATCTATCATTCTATCTGTCAGTCTATATAACTATATTTATATCATCTATATCTATCAATCTAGAGCTATCATTTTATATCTATATCTCTATCTAAATATCTGTCTATCTATCTATTTATCTATCTCTCTAGCTATCTATCTCTATCCCTCTACCAACTATCTATTTTTATATCTTAATATAATTTATATTATCTAACTATCTACATATCTATCTATCTATCTATATATCTATCTATCTAGTGGAAGATGGATAGATAGATAGATAGATAGATAGATAGATAGATAGATAGATAGATAGATAGATACTCGATTAGATGATAGTAATATAGATAGATATAAATTAAATAGATATATATAGATATGTAAATATAGATGATATAAATAGAAATAGAGAGAATGATAGATAGATGGATAAATGTAAGGATAGATTGATACTCGATTAGATGATAGTCATATAGATATAAATAAAATAGATATATAGATAGATAGATAAATATAGATGATATAAATATAAATAGATATAAATGATACATAGATAGATAGATAGATAGATAGATAGATAGATAGATAGATAGATAGATAGATAGATAGATAGATACTGGATTAGATGATAGTAAGATAGATAGATATAAATTAAATAGATATTTAGATAGATAGATAAATATAGATGATATAAATATAAATAGATAGAATGATAGATACATGGATAGATGGAAGGATAGATAAATAAATGGATGATAGATAGATAGATAGATAGATAGATAGATAGATAGATAGATAGATAGATATGGATGGATAGATAGATAAATGGATACATACATAAATAGATAGAAAGATAGATAGATATATAGATAGATAGATAGATTGATTGATAGATAGATAGATAGATAGATAGATAGATAGATAGATAGATAGATAGATAGATAGATAGATAGATAGATAGATAGATAGATAGATAGCTCAATAGATCCATCCATTGATCGATCTGTCCATCCATCCATCTACCTAACTATCTACCTAATTTCCCCAACATCGCGAACATTCTTCCTGCATCTAACCTGTCCAACCGTCAGAATTTTATATGATTCTATGAGATCCCCTCTCAGTCTTCTAAATTCCAGTGAATATAAGCCTAGTTGATCCAGTCTTTCTTCATATGTCTGTCCTGCCATCCTGGGAATCAGTCTGGTGAACCTTCGCTGCACTCCCTCAATAGCAAGAATGTCCTTCCTCAGATTAGGAGACCAAAACTGCACACAATACTCAAGGTGTGGTCTCACCAAGGCTCTGTACAACTGCAGTAAGACCTCCCTGCTCCTCACTATGAAGGCCAGCATGCCATTTGCTTTCTTTACTGCCTGCTGTACCTGCATGCCAACCTTTAATGACTGATGTGCCATGACACGCAGGTCTTGTTGCACCTCCCCTTTTACTAATCTGTCACCATTCAGATAATAATCTGCCTTCCTGTTTTTTGCCACCAAAGTAGATAATCTCACATTTATCCACATTATACTGCATCTGCCATGCATTTGCCCATTCACCTACCTGTCCAGTTCCACCTGCACCCTCCCAGCATCCTCCTCGCAGCTCACACTGCCACCCAGCTTAGTGTCGTGTGCAAACTTACAGATATTACATTCAATTCCTTCATCTAAATCATTAATGTATATTGTAAAAAGCTGGGGTCCCAGCACTGAACCCTGCAGAATACCACTAGTCACTGCCTGCCATTCTGAAAAGGATCCGTTTATTCCCACTCATACTTTCTGTCTGCCAACTAGTTCTCTATCCATGTCAATACATTACCCCCAATACCATGTGCCTTAATTTTGTACACTAACCTCTTGTGTGGGACCTTGTCAAAAGCTTTTTGAAAGTCCAAATACACCACATCCACTGGTTCTCCCTTATCCACTCTACTAGTTGCATCCTCAAAAAACTCCAGAAGATTTATCAAGCATGATTTCCCTTTCATAAATCCATGCTGACTTGGACCGATCCTGTCACTGCTTTCCAAATGCGCTGCTATTACATCTTTAATAAATTGAATCCAGCATTTTCCCCACCACCAATGTCAGGCTAACCGATCTATAATTCCTTGTTTTCTCTCTCCCTCCTTTTTAAAAAGTGGGGTTACATTAGCTACCCTTCAATCCATAGGAACTGAACCAGAGCCCATGGAATGTTGGAAACTGACCACCAATGCATCTATTATTTCTAGGACCATTTCCTTAAGTACTCTGGGATGCAGACTATCAGGCCCTGGAGATTTATCGACCTTCTGTCCCTTCAATTTCCCTAACACCATTTCCTGACTAATACGGATTTCCCTCAGTTCCCCCTTCTCGCTAGCCTCTCGGTCCCCTAGTATTTTCTGGAGGTTATTCGTGTCTTCCTTAGTGAAGACAGAACCAAAGTATTTGTTCAATTATTCTGCCATTTCCTTGTTCCCCATTATGAATTCCCCTGATTCTGACTGCAAGGGACCTACATTAGTCTTCACTAATCTTTTTATCTTCACATATCTGTAGAAGCTTTTGCAGTCAGTTTTTATGTTCCCTGCAAGCTTACTCTCATACTCTATTTTTCCTCTCCTAATTAAACCCTTAGTCCTCCTCTGCTGAATTCTAAATTTCTCTCAGTCCTCAGGTTTGTTGCTTTTTCTGGCCAATTTATATGCTTCTTTCTTGGATTTAACACTTTCCCTAATTTCCCTTGATTTCCATGGTCGAGCCATCTTCCTTTTTGTATTCTTACGCCACACAGGGATGTACAATTGTTGTAGTTCATCCATGTGATATTTAAATGTCTGCCATTGCCTATCCACCGTCAACCCTTTAAGTATCATTCTCTAGTCTATCCTATCCAATTCATGTCTCATACTGTCGAAGTTTCCTTTCTTTACGTTAAGGACCCTAATCTCTGAATTAACTGTGTTACTCTCCATCTCAATGAAAAATTCAACCATATTATGGTCACTCTTCCCCAAGGGGCCCCGCTCGATCAGATTGCTAATTAATCCTCTCTCGTTACACAAGACCCAGTCTAGGATGCCCTGCTCTCTAGTTGGTTCCTCGACATATTAGTCCAGAAAACCATCCCTTATACACTCCAGGAAATCCTCCTCCACACTATTGCTACCAGTTTGGTAGCCCCATCAAATGCAGATTAAAGTCACCCATGATAACTGCTGTACCCTTATTGCATGTGTCCCTAACTTCCTGTTTGATGCTATCCCCAACCTCCCTACTACTGTTTGGTGGTCTGTACACAACTCCCACTAATGTTTTCTGCCCTTTGGTGTTTCGCAGCTCTACCCATATAGATTCCACATCAACCACGCTAATGTCCTTCCTTACTATTGTGGTAATCTCTTCTTTAACCAGCTTTGTTAACCCACTTCCTCTTCATTCCAGTTTGTCCTTCCTGAATATTGAATACCCCTGGATGTTGAGTTGCCAGCCTTGGTTACCTTGGAGCCATGTCTCCATAATCCCAATTAACAGCTGTCTGCACAGTCAATTCATCCACCTTATTATGAAAGCTTCTCGCATTGAGAATCAGAGCCTTCAGGCTTGTTTTTTTAACACTCATTGTACTTTTAGAATTATGTTGTAATGTGGCCCTTTTTGTTTTTTACCCTTGATTTCTCTGCCCTCCACTCTTGCTTTTCTCATTCCTACCTTTTGCTTCTGACCGGTTTTTACTTCGCTCTGCCTCCCTGCATAGATTTCCATCCCCCTGCCTTTTTAGTTTAAACCCTCACCAACAGCACTAGCAAACACTCCGCCTCGGACATCGGTTCCGGTCCTGCCCAGGTGCAGACCATCCGGTTTGAGCTGGTCCCACCTCCTTCAGAATCAGTTCCAATGCCCTCGGACTTTGACTCCCTCCCCCTTGCACCATCCTGTTTTTTACCTATATCGTTGGTATCTATATGTACCAACACAGCTGGCTGTTCATCCTCCCCCTCCAGAATGCGCTGCAGCCGCTCCAAGACATCCTTGACCCTTGCACCAGGTAGGCAACATACTATCCTGGAGGCCCGTTTGCGACCGCAGAAATGCCTATCTATTCCCTTTACAATAGAATCCCCTATCACTATAGGTCTCCCACTGTTTTTCCTGCACTCCTGTGCAGCAGAGCCAGCCCTGGTGCCATGGACTTCGCAGCTGCTGCCTTCACCTGATGAGCCATCTCCCCCCACAGTACCCAAGGTGGTGTATCTGTTTTGGAGGAAGAAGACCGCAGAGGACCCCTGCACTACCTTCCTTCTACTGCTCTGTCTGATAGCCACCCATTCCCCATCTGGCTGTGTAACCTTTACCTGCGGTGTGACCAACTCACTAAATGTGCTATTCACGACATACTCAGCATCGCGGATGCTCCAGAGCGAGTCCATGCGCAGCTCCAGTGGCGCAATGCGGTCTGTCAGGTTCGTTACTGACCAGAACAGAAAAAGAAAAAGAAAAAGATTAAATAGTCACAAATCCACCAGCCAATCACTTACCTTTTGGCTGTGACGTCACAGTTCGATTTCTTGTTACCATCTGCCCTGCAACTACCTCCGACTGCTGGGCTGTCTTTTATGGGCCTCGCTGCTCCCGACCTCCTCCGCTCCTCTGAGTCCCGCTCTTTTTAAACTGCCCACTCTTCTGACTCTCCGATCCTCGTCAGAAGTGAATTCCTCGCCTTCCTCCGGCCCTCCTGCTCCTCGGACTCCTGGCCTCTAGAACTCACGGACTTCAGCTCTCGGACTCCCATGAACTTGGACTCTCCCAAACTCTTGAGACTCCCAAACACGCTGGCCTCCCGAACTCCCAATAGATAGATAGTTAGATACATGGATAGATGTAAATAAAATGATAGATATATAGATAGATAGATAAATATAGATGATATCAATATAAATAGAATGATAGATGGATGGATGGATAGATAGATAGAGAAATAGATAGATAGATAGATAGATAGATAGATAGATAGATAGATAGATAGATAGATAGATAGAGAGATAGATAGATAGATAGATAGATAGATAGATAGAGAGATAGAGAGATAGATAGATAGATAGATAGCTAGATAGATAGATAGATAGACAGAGCGATAAAGCGATAGATAGATGGATAGACAGATGGATAGAAAGATGTTTAGATAGAAAAATGGATGGATAGATAGATAGACAGATAAACAGAGAGATAGATAGACAGATAGATAGATAGATTGATTGATTGAAATAAAGACAGACAGACAGACAGAGAGAGAGATAGATAGATAGATAGATAGATAGATAGATAGATAGATAGATAGATAGATAGATAGATAGATAGATAGATAGATAGACAGATAGGATGTTAGTAATATGGATAGGTAGTAGCTGGATCAAGAGATAGATAGATAGATAGATAGATAGATAGATAGATAGATAGATAGATAGATAGATAGATATAGATAGATAGATAGATAGATAGATAGATAGATAGATAGATAGATAGATAGATAGATAGATAGATAGATAGTTTGATTGATTATTATGTAGATTGATAGATAGATAGATAGATAGATAGATAGATAGATAGATAGATAGATAGATAGATAGATAGATAGATAGATAGATAGATAGATAGATAGATAGATAGATAGATAGATAAAGGGATAGACAGAAGGATATACAGACAGATAGACAGATGGATAGAAAGATGGATAGACAGAGAGGAAGATGGATGGATGGATAGATCGATAGATCGATAGATCCTAAATGATAGAGATATAGATCGGCAGATATGTAGATAGATAGATAGATATATAGATAGATAGATAGATAGTGTTGTGTATCCATGTTCCGCCACCAGGGACCTCATCCCCTGAAGTCCCAACGGATCCCAGCAGCCCTTGGAAGCACTGTATATAAGCCAGCCCCGAAGGCCTGTTCTTCACTCTGGAGTGTCTTATTAAAGATTGAGGTCACTGTTTCTTTAACCTCCCTGTGTGCAGCCTCATCTGTGTTAGGAACACAATAACTGGCGACAAGAATACGAATCCAACGCAAAGATGCAGCAAACTGTGGGCATCCTGGAGAAGTTCTCAGAGGGTGAGGACTGGGAAGCCTATGTCGAACGGCGGGACCAGTATTTTGTAGCCAACGAGCTGGACGGAGAAGGAAGCGCTGCAAAAAGGAGAGCGGTCCTCCTCACAGTCTGTGGGGCACTGACCTACAGCCGCATGAATAATCTTCTGGCTCCGGTGAAACCCACAGCTGAGTTTTATGAGGAGCTGTGTACACTGGTTCGGGAGCATCTTAACCCGAGGAAGAGCGTGCTGATGGCAAGGTAGCGGTTCTATAAGTGCCAGCGATCTGAAGGTCAGGAAGTGGCGAGCTACGTCGCCGAGCTAAGGCAACTTGCAGGACAATGTGAGTTTGATGGCTACCTGGAGCAAATGCTCAGAGACTTTTTTTACTGGGCATTGGCCACAAGACCATCCTACGAAAAATTTTGACTGTAGAGACAACGATCCTCAGTAAGGTCATTGCGATAACACAGGCGTTTAGGTCCACCAGTGAGAACACCAAACAAATCTCTCAGCACACAAGTGCTAGCAATGTTCATAAATTAACTGGAACTGTGTTTGCAAGCAGAAATGTACAGGGCAGAAACCACGAGTCTGCAACTGCCAGCAGGCCTCAGGTGACCCAGATGACTCAGAGTCCGCAACAAAAGATGAATGCAAGGCAATTCACACCTTTTTGGCATTGTGGAGGCTTCCATTCAGCCTATTCATGCCGCTTCAAAGGGTATGTTTGCAAGAGTTGTAGAACAATGGGGCAACTCCAACGAGCTGCAAATGAGCTGCAAGCTCTGCAAAACCTGCTAACTACCACGTGGCAGAGGAAGATCAGTCCATGGTGGATCAAAGCAATTTCGAACCTCAGAGAGAGGAGACAGATGCTGAAGTACACGAGGTGCACACATTTTCGATGAAATGTCCACCTATAATGCTAAATGTAAAATTGAATGGCTTACCCGTAGCCATGGAACTGGACACTGGCGCTAGCCAATCCACCATGAGTAAAAAGATATTAGAGAGACTGTGGTGCAACAAGGCATTCAGACCAGCCCTGAGCCCCATCCACACGAAACTGAGAATGTACACCAAAGAGCTTATCACTATCCTGGGCAGCGCCATGGTCAAGATCATCTACGAGGGCACGGTGCACCAACTGCCATTCTGGATTGTCCTGGGCGATGGCCCCACACTGCTTGAAAGGAGCTGGCTGGGCAAGGTCCTCTGGAACTGGGATGACATCCGAGCGCTATCACATGTCGATGAGGCCTCATGTACCCAGGTTCTTAACAAATTTCCTTCCCTTTTTGAGTCAAGCATTGGAAACTTTTCCGGGGCGAAGGTGCTGATCCACTTGGTCCGAGAGGCACGACCCATTCACCACAAGGCGCGAGCGGTACCTTTCTTGATGAGGGTGAGAGTGGAAATTGAGCTGGTCAGGCTGCAACGCGAGGGCATAATCTCCCCAGTGGAATTCAGCTACTGGGCCAGACCGATTGTTACAGTACTCAAAAGAGATGGCACAGTCAGGATTTGCGGCGATTATAAAGTAACTATTAATTGTTTCTCGCTACAGGATCAATACCCACTACCGAATGCAGACGACCTATTTGCGACGCTGGCAGGAGGCAAGACGTTCATCAAACTTGACCTGACTTCAGCCTACATGATGCAGGAGCTGGAGGAGTCTTCGAAGAGCCTCACCTGCATCAACACGCACAAGGGACTGTTCAACTACAACAGATGCCCGTTTGGAATTCGGTCGGCTGCAGCGATCTTCCAGAGAAACATGGAGAGCCTACTCAAGTCACTACCACACACGGTGGTCTTTCAGGACAACATATTGGTCACGGGTCGGGACACCACCGAGCACCTACAAAACCTGGAGGAGGTCCTCCAGCGAATGGATCATGTAGGGCTGCGGCTGAAGAGGTCAAAATGCGTCTTCAAGGCAACAGAAGTGGCGTTTTTGGGAAGAAAGATCGCGGCGGACAGCATTCAGCCCACAGACGCCAAGTCAGAGGCTAACAGGAATGTGCCCAGGCCACAGAACATCACAGAACTGCGGTCATGCCTGGGGATCCTCAACTATTTTAGTAACTTCCTACCAGGGTTAAGCACCCTTTTAGAGCCCATACATGTGTTATTGCGCAAAGGTGAGAACTGGGTATGGGGAAAAAAACAAGTAATTGCTTTTGAGAAAGCCAGAAACATTTTATGCTCCAACAAGCTGCTTGTATTGTATAACCCGTTTAAAAGACATGCTAGCATGTGACGCGTCATCGTACGGAGTCGGTTGTGTATTACTACAATCTAATGTTGCGGGGTAGTTGCAACCTGTCGCCGATGCTTCCAGGAGCTTGTCTAAGGCCGAGAGGGCCTACAGCATGATTGAGAAAGAGGCATTAGCGTGTGTGTTCGGGGTAAAGAAAATGCATCAGTACCTGTTTGGCCTCAACTTTGAGCTGGAAACCGATCACAAGCCCCTCACATCCCTGTTCACTGAAAACAAGGGGATAAATACTAATGCCTCAGCACGCATACAAAGGTGGGCACTCGTGCTATCAGCGTATAACTATACCATCCGCCACAGACCAGGCACCGAGAACTGTGCAGATGCTCTCAGTCGGCTACCATTGCACACCACGAGGGTGGAAATGGAGCAGCCTGCAAACATGTTGATGGTGGTGCAGCCCGCAGACATGTCGATGGTCATGGGAGGATTTGAAAATGATAAATCACCTGTCATGGCCCGCCAGATTAGGACTTGGACCAGCCAAGATCCTCTGCTCTCCCTCGTAAAAAACAGTGTACTGCATGGGAGCAGGGCCAGCATCCCAGTTGAAATGCAAGAGCCAATCAAGCCGTTCCAGCGGCGAAAGGACGAGCTGTCCATTCAGGCAGACTGCCTGCTGTGGGGTAATCGCGTAGTGCTACCAAAAAATGTTCATCTCGGATCTCCACAGCACACACTCGGGTATAGTAATGATGAAAGCGATAGACAGATCCCACGTGTGGTGGCCCGGTATTGACTCTGACTTAGAGTCCTGTGTATGGCAATGCAGCATATGTGCTCAGTTGAGCAACACGCCCAGAGAGGCACCACTAAGTTTGTGGTCCTGGCCCTACAGACCATGGTCGAGGATCCATGTCGACTATGTGGGCCCATTTCTCGGTAAAATGTTTCTGTTGGTGGTGGATGCTTTTTCAAAATGAATTGAATGTGAAATAATGTCGGGAAGCACCGCCACCGCCACCATTGAAAGCCTGAGAGCCATGTTTGCCACCTACGGCCTGCCTGACATACTGGTCACTGACAACGGGATATGTTTCACCAGTGCCGAATTTAAAGAATTCATGACACGCAATTGGATCAAACATGTCACCTCAGCCCCGTTTAGACCAGACTCCAATGGGCAGGCAGAGCGGGCAGTACAAACCATCAAACAGAGCCTTAAATGAGCCACAGACGGCTCACTCCAAACCCGCATGTCCCGAGTACTGCTCAGCTACC